>NC_132782.1:139398631-139701661 GCF_048418805.1 Vulpes vulpes
TGAAATATCAAAACTACATTTTAATTCAGGCATCTGCACATCACTAACAGGTGTTCTCATCAGATTTAGGAACCCTGCAGCAAAATTTATCAGTGTCAAAATGCTAAAATCCTAAATTTAGTGCAAGAATCCCTTTCAAATGGCATTTTTATTTTGATAACTTAACCTACTTTGAATCCCCTGAGCATCTTGTCTATTTTTATTAGTAGATTTTGCTGTTTTTTTTTTTAACTTTTCAAAGGCTCTTTAAATTATCTTAAAGTCATATATTTACCAGAAGAAAGCAGGTGTCTTTTTAGAGTGTAGATGCTTAAGTCGCTCATAAAATTAATTTCCTCAGGTTGGAAGAAGGTTTTTAAACTCTAATTTGAAAACCCTAATCTGGCATTCTGAAAACACTGTATCAGCATTCAGATATAATAAAAATGGAAACATAAGAGCATAATAAATTTAATTTGCTCTAGTATAGCATAAGTGTAGGGCATTTTTGCATAATAAACTAGAGTTTTTAGAGTAAAACACAGAACAGTAGTGTTTCTGTTTGGGGGGACCTATTGCCACAAGATGCCTTGATGATGCTACCCTGCTCATCAATTCAGTTTCATTTCCTGCTAACACCTGGATATAGTGGCCTATGCTCTAGACGGACAGAGGTACTTGACATTCAATGAATGAATTCAATGAATGTTTCTATTTTAAATAAACAGCCTATAAAATAACAAATTTAAAATAGCAATTGTCCCAGAAACTGGAATGTATTTTGTTCTGTACCCATTGCATTTGAGGTTTTCTTACTTTTATGTAATTAGAATGCAATATCTTATATTGAACAATGAAATTATACTGTACATAATTTAATCTTTGGTGATTCAGAAGGCACTTTAAGCTATTACAGTTTCTCAGAGTCAACATTGGGTACTTTATAATTTTTTATTGCACTGGTAAAACATGGAGATATTGATTAATGGAGATTTCCAGTAGATACAATGTTTTATAAACTGCCTTTACTATATCTTTTCTTTTTTTACTATATCTTTTCTTAACATAGAAATGGTAAGAACACAATGAACTCCAGGCATCTCACTTTAATATTTCCAAAAATAAACTGAGCACTTTGCCCTTAAATCTTCTCCTCCTCCTCCTTCATTTTGACCCCATATCTCTAAGTACCTAGTCTCCAAACATCAAAATATCAGGGTTTTCCTTATCTGCTTTTCTTTTCTCATTCTCTGAACCCAAGTGGTTACCAAAACCTATACCTGCTACCACTTAAAAGACATTTGCAACCATTTTTTTTATTGGATTGTCCACTGTGTCTCATCTAAGTTTACTTCAACTAGAAATAAAAAGAGTTTAATGTATTGCATGTGTTAATACTTGCAGACTTTAGCTGAAATGCTGAACATTCATTATTTATTAAAAACTTTAAAAGAGCTATAATTTTTATTCTCACTTAAGAGATGAGTTTATCAAGGGAGAGATACGTTTGGTAATTTGTCCAATTTCAGAGAGCTAGATATTTATAGAATTGGAAGCTGCTCTTAACTTTTATAATCTACTGCAACAACCACCAAACTGTGACCTTCTCATTCAGAGAAAACTCCTGACTTTTGACATGGTACCTAACTCTTTAATGAGAATTCTTCTTTCTCATCTCAACTGACATACTCCACTCCATGTATCTGATACATCTGTAAAGAAACTTTTTTTCCAAATCCAGAAAATATCACCAACTTCCAGGGCTGTATCAATGCACAGGCTCTTTTGTTCACTTCCTTTTGTCAAAATTCTAGTCATTTCTCAACATTCAGTTGAAATGTGAATTCTAACACTGTAACTTCCAGACTTTAGAAGGCATAAGTTAAGTGCTCACCGGAGAGGAGCATACAGCATAGTGACGTGCAAACCAGACTTTCTGGGTTTGAAACATCACTATAGTATCAACCAGTGTTTTGACCTCAGGAAAGTCACTGAAACTCGCTCTCTCTCTCTCTCTCTCTTTATGTATATATCACATATACATGTTATATATATATAAATAATAACTGATATTATAGGTTATATATATTATATATAGTAGGCTATATATATAAATAATCTGTAATATATATTAATTACATGTGAGGAAACTAAAATATATGTTATTAGTTTCTAATAATATTAATAAAATCAAGGTCTATTATAGCACTAACTTCATATGGTTATCATTAGCATTCAGTCAATTAATATATGTCAAAAACATAGAACAGTACCTGACACAGTCTAAGCCATCTCTAAAGGTTTGCTGCTACCATTTATTCATTTCCACACCTTGTTCCCAAAGTAGTTGGAAAGATATACAAAATTTACACGTGGTATAATAAAAAAATATGGATTATGGGTTCAATAATTATAAACATATATGAAAACAAAATGCAAAATAATATTTATATGTTCTGAAAGGAAAGATTAATGCAATCAACTATATGTAAATTTTAACTGTTTTTATACTAAACAAAATTTATACTAAAACAAACCAGAAAAGTGTATTTGCAGCATATATCATAGGTAAGGGTTTAAAACCCACATCAATGGGATCCCTGGGTGGCGCAGCGGTTTGGCGCCTGCCTTTGGCCCGGGGCGCGATCCTGGAGACCCGGGATCGAATCCCACGTCGGGCTCCCGGTGCATGGAGCCTGCTTCTCCCTCTGCCTATGTCTCTGCTTCTCTCTCTCTCACTGTGTGCCTATCATAAATAAATAAAATTTAAAAAAAAAATAAATAAATAAAACCCACATCAAGGATGCATGTGATCCCAGAATGACAAGACTGAGTCTTGCATTGGGCTCCTTGCAGGGAGCCTGCTTCTCACTCTGCCTATGTCTCTGCCTCTGTGTGTGTGTGTGTCTCTCTCATGAATAAATAAAATCTTAAAAAAAAATCTTAAAAAAATAAAATAAAATCCACATCAGGTAGAGAACTCCTACAAGTAAATATAATTTTAAAACAAAAGAATAACCAAAAATAATCAAAGATAAATAATATGCAAATATCTAGGGAACATTTAAAGTACATATTTAAGTGATAATATTGACCCTTAAATGAGGTACATTTATAAAGACCATCATTGATTTTATCTTAGCAAGAGTTACAAAGTAGTCAATCTTATTGTGTAAATTGGAATGTTAAATGTAGAATCTATCAAAACTTCTTGGAATTGGATATATCTTCTGTGTCTTACACACACACACACACACACACACACACACACACACTTCATACGTTTGAATCAGGATCCTAGCTGCTGCTCCAATCTTGTGTAACTTCCTATTACTCTTCCCGTCTCTCTCTTATTGTATAACTCTCATGTTGCCTTTCTTCCTGTCATTTAAACACACATAATGCTCTGTTTTTTCAGGGTCTTTATATTTGCTATTACCTTGTCAGAATTCTGTACCTTCGATTATTTGCAAAACTCACTTCATTTCTTTCAGGTATTTTATTGAACTATTACTTTCTCAAAGATGTCTTTCCTAAATACCCTAGATAAATAATACCCCTGTTATCTTTATCTCCCTCTTCTGGTTCATTTTTATTTGTGGCTTTTATTAATGTTATCCAGTAGTTTATCTGTTCTCTATCGCCTTTATTTGAATGTAAGTTTCATAAAGACTGTGTTTTGGTCAGAGCTGAATCCTTATTGCCTATAACAATGTATAATATGTAGTAGGTGTTCAATGAATATTTGTTAATCGAGTGAGCAAATCCCCAGGCTTTCTTGCATCCATTGACTGGGATCAAGAAAGAGCACCAAATACCCATACTTCCTACTAACCCATGCTTGCAGACCTGTCACCACCATGTGCCTTGAATCCATCAGAATTAATTTCTTTTGTCTTTTATCTTTACATAGTTTCCAAGGCATCTCTCACTTCCTAAACTCAAATCTCCATAATGCTCTGTACACCCCACAGTCATACCCCTTTTTATACCTTTCCATCTTCAGATAGTCTTCCATTGTGTTCTCTGGAATTCACAGTTGATCCTTAGAAAAATTCCTTACATCTACACTCACTTTTCTACTGTTTAATTTGCTCTCTTTATCTAATGAAAACTTGGCTCTCTCCCAAAGGTTCTGGTTTCCCTGCAAATCTGTCAGATGATGGCTCTTTTTACTCCCATAACTTTTCGCTTATTGGAGCTGGTTTGGAGATAGGTGAATTTTATTGTTCCACATTGTCCCATTACAAATCAGTCTCTTTGTCCTCTTTCTTCAAATTTCCTATTTTTGAATCTCATGTATCTGGTCCTATCATCCAGTATCCCTCATTGTTATCGCCTTACATTCCTAGACCTATCTATCCTATTTGGTTCTTGACTTTCAGCTCCTGGTTCCTTTTCTCTTTTACACAAGCCCTGTTTTCAATTGCAATTTCAGTATTTCAGGTAGGTCATGATGATACTGTAAATTCTCTGATCCTTGAATTCCATTTACCAATGATCTTGTCCACCTGCTTTCAGTACTCTGTTACATTATCAAAAAGTACAAGTCCTCCATAATTTCAGTTACATATGTCCCTCCCTGACCACCATCTCTCTTTTTTTTTAAGTAATCTCCATTCCCAAAATGGGGCTCAAACTCATGACTCAAGATCAAGAATCACATGCTCCACCAACTGAACCAGCTAGACACCCCTCTGATCACCATCTTTCTTATTTACTTTCTATAGCTCCAAACACCAAATGCTCTGATCCCCCTAGAAAATCTAATCAATTGATTCAACTAACTTTATATACTGTCCCTTGCCCCTTTTGGTGTTCTCATCTCTCCCCTTCACCTTATACAATTTAAATTGGTAATCCTTATAATCACTTCCTGATTACACCTTTAACTCTATGCCTGAGTTTTATTATTTTTGCTTATTTGGCAAGACGACAATTTGGCTAAACCAGATCACTGTTCTCTATGCCTACAACTCTGCAGTTAAACTTATAGGGAAAAATACACAACCATCCTTACTCATCCCAATTTAAAATCATAACCACGAAACTAATGGGATCTCTTAATGCTAGTCAGGCAATCATGCAATTTCCAATTAATTAATTCCTCCACTTTCCTGTCTAAGTTTCACATTTTCTCTTCCTTCCCTATAATTACAATACCTCCTCTCCTAGTCTTTACTTTCAGCTGATAACTGTACATCCAATTTCATGAAGAAGACTGAAATTATGATAAAGATAAAGAAAGATAAAGGGGTGCCTAGGTGGTTGAATCAGTTGAGTGTCTGACTCTTGATTAAGGCTCAGGTCATGTTTCTCCTGGTCGTGGGTTCCAGTCATGTGTAGGGCTTCACACTCAGCTGGGAGTCTGTTTGGAATTGTCTCTCTCCCTCTTCCTCTGCCTCTTTCCCCACTCATGCTCTCTAAATGAATAAATAGATAAAATCTTAAAAAAAAGAGAGAATATCATACATTCCCACTACCACACCTATCCACTTACCATGTATAAACCCATGTTTTCTGTTATTCATCTTGTTGCCAAAGGAGAATTTTCTGTACCACAATCTAAAGCCAATTCCTCCTCATATATTCTAGATTCCAGCAGCTCCTATTTACCCAGAAAGCTTTTCCAGCAATGCCCCTTCTCTATTAAAACGTCATTTCCCCCATTTCTATTGGATCATTGTCATTGGTATAGAAATAATCTATTAGTTGTCCTCCAATCTAACTACATTTTCCCACTTCCATTTCCACTACTCTGGTCTGTGCTCCATTATCTTTTTCCTAAATTACTGTAATGGCCTCCTCACTGGTCTCCCTGCATGCATATGTTCCTTGTCCCCAGTATGATCTATTCTCAATATGCCAGTAAGAGAAAACCTTTTAAACAGAACTCAGGTCATGTGCCTCCTCCTCCTCTTCTTCTTCTTCTTTTTTTTTCTTCTTCTTCTTCTTCTTCTTCTTTTCTTCTTCTTTTTTCTTCTTTCTTCTTTCTTCTTTCTTCTTTCTTCTTCTTTCTTCTTCTCTGTGCCTCCTCTTCTAACACCTTCCTTGGATCTCCATGTCACTCAAAGTAAACCCTCGAGTTCTCATATGTCCTTCAAGACCTTACGTAATGTATTTCCTTTTCTACCCAACAAACTCTCTGATGCTCTTGTGACTGCTCTCCTCATTTACTGCTCTGCTTCTGCCACTACAGTTTCCTTCCACCTTCCACCTATGTTTCCTTCCCCTATGTTTCCTTCCCTTAACAGGGTTTTCCTACTTATTATTCCTATGTTGGAAGTGATCTTCTACCAATGGTTAACTTCCTTGGCTCGTTCAAGTCTTTGTCCAAGTGTCACTTTTTCAATGAGTTCAGCCCTAATCCTTTTATTTAGATTGGTAATCCACACTCCCACTTCTTACACTTCAAAGTTACTTACCTTGCTCTGCTTTTGCTTTTTTTTTTTTCTTCTTCTTTCATAAGATTGGTCAGTTTGCAACACATTATATAATTTTCTTTTTACTACTTATATTTTTAAATTACCTGTTTCCAACATTAAATTTTAAGCTACAGAAGGGCAAGATCTTTGACTTTGTTGCTCACTGATGAATCACACACATACACACACACACATACACACACACAAAGAAAGAAAAGAAAATGAAACAAACAAACAAACAAAAAAAACCCTAAAACAATTATCAGCGAGAGAGTCACCATCCATTAGTACTTTTTAATTGAAGGGCACCTGAAAGACTCAGTCAGTTAAGTGTCTGCCTTTGATTCGGGTCTCGATCCCAAGCTTCTGGGATTGAGCCCCATATCAGGCTCCTATTTAGTGGGGAGTCTGCTTCTCCCTCTCCTTCTGCACCCTCCCTGCTTGTGCTCTCTCTGTCTCTATCTCATGCTCTCTCACGCATAGTCTTAAATAAATAAATAAATAAATAAATAAATAAATAAATAAATAAATAAAATCTTTAGAAAAATGTTTTTCATTGAAAAAAATGTTTTTTGCTAATATGTGTATAAGGATATTTGGTACACACTTGTTTTAATAGGAAAAAACTGGAAAATATCCATAGTGGAATGATTAAAGGAGGTTTTATTTATTATATGAATATAATATAATTTAAAAACATGACATGGAAAAAAATTCCCAGACATACAACTTTTTAAAATAAAACATAGAATAAAACCCTGTTAACACATTAAAATTATGCTTTTATATTTCTCTCTTTCTATAAACAGCTCTAGAAAGACATACCAAAGTGGTTTGTACCTGTGAATACAATTAGGCAGAACAGAAATTTGATGAGATAAAGAGAGAAAGGTGAACATAGAAATTTTTATTAATTTTAAATTGTTTGAATTTTTAGACTGATACTTATTCATCTTAAATTTCAATATTTATAAAATTCATAGTGTTCAGGGGTGCTTGGGTGGCCCAGCCAGTTAAGCATCTGATTTTTGGTTTCAGTTCAGGTCGTGATCTTGGGGTCACGGGATCAAGTCCCATGTCAGGTTCTATGCTGGGTGTGGAGTCTGCTTGGGACTGTCTCTCCCTCTCCCTCTGCCCCTCCTCTCCTCAAATAAACAAATCCTTAAAAAATATATAGTGTTCATAAATTTAAAAAATGAGAAAATTAGGGCAAAGAAAAAATAATATAGAAAAAATAAGATGAAATCAAGAGTGAAATGAATACCCAAATATCCATATAAAATTCTATATACTTTATAAATACAGGTCATAAATTTTACTCTGATCTTTTCTGCCAATAATGAAGTTAGGTCATGGTGTCAACATTATTAAAAACAAACTATTCAGTGGGACACCTGGGTGGCTCAGCCGTTGGGCATCTGCCTTTGACTCAGGGTGTGATCCTGGGATCCAGGATCGAGTCCCGCATCAGGCTCTTTGCAGGAAGCCTGCTTCTCCCTCTGTCTGTGTCTCTGTCTCTCTCTTTCTCTCATGAATAAATTTTAAAAATCTTAAAAAAAAACTACTCAGAAGACATACTGAAAACAGTTCCTGGAAACAGTACCTGAAGAAAAGTTTCTATTCTGAATTTCTACTGAGTGATATGTGAACAACTTTAACAATATCTTTATAGAAACTTCAATGCATTTCCTAGAGCTTTTTCTTTTTAAATGTTTTATGGAGACTGACAAAGTGTAGCTCAGTAATACCAATCTTGTAGGTCTTGAGGGTTTGTAGGAGAAGCTTGGCCATGGACCACCAAATAATGTGATCAAGAAACATGGCTGTGATATCACCTTGTTAATTCAAAGAGCTATATTTAAGCAGGAGGGAGAGGGAAATTGGGAAATGTTGGTCGAAAGACACAAAGTTTCAGCTACATAAGATGAGTAATTCTGGAGATCTAATGTACAGCTATGGCAACTATAGTTAATGACACTGTATTATATACTTAAAATTTGCTAAGAGGGTAGATCTTAAGTGTTTCTATAACATACACACAAACAAAAAGTGCCATGTTTAAAGGGCCTTAACCTATAGCTCATTACTTTGTATTCTGCAAAAGTAGATTCCTTGGTCAAATATTTGAAAAAAAAATCTATATCAAATCAAGTTAAATATGTTTCTTTACATTAGGGATTTCCTAGAGCCTTTAATATGCAAATATTTCAGAGTGGGATATAAATCTTTCAGAGTGGGATAGAAAATATTGTGTTTGTCAAGCAAAATTAAGTTTGGGACTCTATTTTGAAAGAGCATCTCTCAGGGCTTTGGTTCCATGCAGCACACTTTGGTAGAGCAGTATGAACAGATGGTCCCTCATGTTAAGTGAGTCTCTACAAATAGGGTTTTGTTGTCATTGTTCTTTGTTTGTTTTCTTTCAATGAGGCTATTGAATGATAGACCTTCTCTTGATCCTATATTTAATTTTTAGTTCATTATTATATTTTCTATTTTTGTTGAATTGTACTTTTCTTTACTAGTTTCTCTACCACTTGGGAAGTTCATCAAGAATAGTCTTTGTTATTCAGTAACTAATATTACCAGTGCCTAGCACAATGATTATTGAATATTTATTGAATGAAAAATCTAAAAAGATTTGTTCACAAGAAGAGCAAAAACCCATGGAATATTATTTATAAGTCTAAGGTACTTTCTATACTGCATGGCTTTCTATGGAAAGAGAGTCAAAAGACACTTTTTTTTCCCCTCAAATTATACCAAACCAATGTGTCAATTATCATGTTGGTCAGAAACTCAGATTGGCAGCTGTAAATTTATTTAATAATAGTTGGGAAAAAATAATTAATATAGTTCAAAACAAAATCTTTTAAAATATAAGATCTGATTCATTTTGGGGAATATAAATAATAGTGAAAGGGAATATAAGGGAAGGGAGAAGAAATGTGTGGGAAATATCAGAAAGGGAGACAGAACATAAAGACTCCTAACTCTGGGAAACGAACTAGGGGTGATGGAAGGGGAGGAGGGCGGGGGGTGGGGGTGAATGGGTGACAGGCACTGAGGGGGGCACTTGACGGGATGAGCACTGGGTGTTATTCTGTATGTTGGCAAATTGAACACCAATAAAAAATAAATTTATTATTAAAAAAATAAAATAAAATATAAGATCTGACAAAGAAAATTAAAATATTTCATGGTGAAAAAAACAATTGAAAAACTAGTCCACAAAGGATACAGTCAACAAAACTAAAAGACAACCTACAGAATGGGAGAAGATATTTGCAAATGACATATCAGATAAAGGGCTAATTTCCAAAATCTACAAAGAAGTTATTAAACTCAACAGCAAAGTAACAAACAATCCAATCATGAAATGGGCAAAAGACATGAAGAGAAATCTCACAGAGGAAGACATGGACATGGCCAACACGCACATGAGAAAATTCTCTGCATCACTTGCCATCAGGGAAATACAAATCAAAACCACAATGAGATACCACCTCACACCAGTGAGAATGGGGAAAATTAACAAGGCAGGAAACCACAAATGTTGGAGAGGATGTGGAGAAAAGGGGAACCCTCTTGCACTGTTGGTGGGAATGTGAACTGGTGCAGCCACTCTGGAAAACTGTGTGGAGGTTCCTCAAAGAGTTAAAAATAGACCTGCCCTACGACCCAGCAATTGCACTGTTGGGGATTTACCCCAAAGATTCAGATGCAATGAAACGCTGGGACACCTGCACCCCGATGTTTCTATCAGCAATGTCCACAATAGCCAAACTGTGGAAGGAGCCTCGGTGTCCATCGAAAGACGAATGGATAAAGAAGATGTGGTTTATGTATACAATGGAATATTCCTCAGCCATTAGAAACGACAAATACCCACCATTTGCTTCAACGTGGATGGAACTGGAGGGTATTATGCTGAGTGAAATAAGTCAATCGGAGAAGGACAAACAGTGTATGTTCTCATTCATTTGGGGAATATAAATAATAGTGAAAGGGAATATAAGGGAAGGGAGAAGAAATGTGTGGGAAATATCAGAAAGGGAGACAGAACATAAAGACTCCTAACTCTGGGAAATGAACTAGGGGTGGTGGAAGGGGAGGAGGGCGGGGGGTGGGGGTGAATCGGTGACAGGCACTGAGGGGGACTCTTGACGGGATGAGCACTGGGTGTTATTCTGTATGTTGGTAAATTGAACACCAATAAAAAATTAATTTATTAAAAAAAAAAGAAAAACTAGTCCAACTCTCTTACTTTACAGAAGAGGAAATTAAGACCAATGAGGTGAAAGAGATTTGTCCACTATTCCATGAATGCTTGAGTAGAATAGGTATTAAAATTCCCAATTCCCAATGTCCATGCAGCAGAGTCTTTTTTTTCTCTCTTTTCTAGATCTGTTGTTTTCAAGTTTCATTGTAACAGTCTCTTTCTCCTTCTCTTGTCATTTTCCTTTCATTTGCATAACATGTGACATTCTCTTGCACATATCAAGGACTCTTGCCATCTCAGAGCTGGGAGGCCCCATGAGTTGGCAGTTGGGGAAGCTGCATTTCTGCTCATTTATTGATGGGAAGCACTGCTCCTGACAGAGCTGATTCACAGTGACGGGGCAGACTGGCTGAAAACTGGTAGGAGGACTTGGCAACAGCTCTGGGGCCAAACCAAGGCCACAGGCCATATGTCTGGCTCCTCTGTCATAAACAGACGACCAAGTGTACACATTCCCAGGTGTAATGTCACTGGGACCTTATTTGCAAACATATAAACGAATGACATTCAATTATGTTCAGAGGCAATGTTGTCAAAACCACCAAGGAAACAATTTACTCTCTTACACAGTATGTGATTCAGAGTGCATTAGCAAGGTTTCACTGCTTAGTCGTGCAAGATGCATTTGAAGAGGTTCTTTTGCAGCCTGTTGTATAGTATGATACATACACTTAGATAACACACAGAGATATGATAATGTTGAGGGTTATTACAGAATTGGCTCAGGTGAAAAGGGTATACACACACACACACACATACATACATGTATTTAAATCAGTTATTTCATTATAGGCAGTAGCCAATTAAAGGAAGAAAGGTAAGGTTTCTACAACTAAGGAAGTTACCTGCTTACACTAATTGGTGAAAATTTGATGAAAGACTTAAAATTTTGGCTCCATGTAATTCCATTCTTGCTAAATGGACCACATTTTCTATGGTAGAAAAAGAAGATCCCTACTTTATATGGAATGTGGTTACAGAACAAGCAATAATGTTTTTAACTTCATAAGAGGCCTCATAATATCCTTATAATATTCTTGGAAAAAATACCATAAAGCTTAAAGGGCTCATGCCTAGTTTTCCTTATTGACACTATTACCAGTGCTTATAGAAAACACCCAGAAAATTCAATCAGGGAGGTGAACCAGAGCTTCACATAACAAATAATAATGATGATGATGATGTTCCTTTACACTGGCATTATGTTTTCAGGTATACATAAACCTGAATTATGTCCTTTAATTTGTGTGTATTAAATGAAATACAGACTGGACACAGTGCAGAGGCAGCTCCGAGGGAGCATATCATGATTGGAATCATTTTTTAACATTTTCATTTCACAGATTACATAACTGAGATTCAGAGATGTTAAATGAGTTACCCAAGATCAGACCCAACAGTACTAGAATCAAAAGCAGATATGGGGTGAGTATTCAAAATCCCAGGGCGGAGTATTTTCTCACATGATACTATCTCTCCCATCAGTTTCAAAAGGTCTGTAGCTGCCACTGCTGTAAGGGTCAGAAAAATAAACAGAACAGGAGAGGCAGGAGGGAGCTGAATTAATAGAAGTCTAAATCCTCGAAAGATGGGCTGTGCTCAGATGACAGAAGAAAAGTGAAGGGAATTCTTACCAAAGCACAGTTTGGATAATCGTTGGAGAATGAACACTAATTGACTGATTTAATTAATATTAAGCACTAATAGATACCAACTGGTGTTCTAAGTACTGTGATTCAGCTTTTTTTTTTTTTTTTTTTTTTTGTGATTCAGCTTTGAGCAAAAACAATAAGATCCTCAACCTCATGGAGCCTCCATTGTAGACGAAGTAAAATAGACTATAAATAAATAAGTATATTTTTAAAAATCAAATGTTAATGTCTATAAAATGAATGCATAGGGAGTGGTAGAGGCAAGGAGTGTTTTCTCCAAGAGGTCAGTGTAGGCCTTTCCTGAAGATGACCTTTGAGTAGATACTCAAAAAAATACTCATCACAGCAAGTGTCCCTGTGAAGCATTTTCCAATAGATGAGACCAGTCATACAGCTATAGCTTGGGAAGAGCCTTACAAGTGATGGGGTTCAGGGCAGGCTGCCCAAATATGCCACCTTAGCCTACTGGTTATTTTGAATTAAAGTTACTTAAGAAATAGCCAGTGAAAGAACACTGTGACTCTCCTCTGTCTCTCTGAAAACAGGAAATAAATTCCACCTGGAGGACAGAATGCATCCTTATTACCAGATACAGGGAGTTCAGGGCTGAGAAGGCTGTATAAACCACCCTTCTTACTTCTTCATTAATGTGCTAAACTAAGCCCAACTTCTTTGTCCTGTCAATTCTTCAAAAATTTATTGTTTCTTTATCCAAAAGGTATAGAAGCTACTTTGGTCACTTCTTTAAGTCTCATACTTTTATGAGTTTCCACATGTATGAAATTAAATTTGTTTTTCTCCTGTTACATTGTCAATTTAATTACTAGTCCAGCTAAAGAACCTAAAAGGGAAGAAAGGAAAAAGCTGTTTCCGTACATGGGCTACAGTTAAAAATATTTTTTCATCAATATAGTTAAGAAGCCATTAAGAAGCTCTGATTTACTTTTTAGAAAGAAAATTTAGCTTTCCTCACAAAAGTCCAGAGGGTGTCATGAATGGAAGCAGGGAGAGCAGAAGGAAGCTGCCAGCATCGTCCAAGAGAAGCACCTGCATTGTTATGGCTGTGAGGAGCATGGTGCTGAACAATCAGTCTGGGTATGTATTCTGAAGGAAAGACTGACAAAATTAATTTTTGGCGGACTGGCCAATGTAGGATTTTTTGGGTGAGAGGGAGAGGGTAAAACGGCAGATCAGGGCTACCTCCTAAATGTCTGGCTTGAGTATTTGAACAGATGAAATGAAGAAGACTTGAACTATGTTATATGTAATCAAGTACATAAGACAGAAAGGTTGTGAGGCTGCCCGGGGCTACTAACAGTATATATACATTAATGAAGTTAGGAAACAACAGCTGCCTCCATTCAGGGCTGTGTGTTCAATGCCACTGGACTCTCTTAGACTGGGCCATGATGAGGCATGGACAGAACTGAAAGAAAGGAGACTGCAACCTAGCCACAGCTTCCCAAACAACAGCCTCATCTCTTTGACACTCATTGTTATTGTCTATTGATGAGAGATTTAGCCAGGTTAATAATGCTAAACTTATTTCAGGTTCTAGACTGCTTTTAGGAATCTAATGATTACTAATGTCTCTCCAGGAAAAAAAAAAAAAAAAAACTACACATACATTCAAAACCTAAAGACTGGCTACTAAACATTATCAAAGATTCCTCCAGTTTGAGATGCATGATTCCGTACAATATCAAAAAAAAGCCCCAAATCATACAAAACAACATCGGCCCACCGCAGTGTGGTAGAGAGCTTGTAGCACAATTGGCTCAGGCATGTGAACTGATAGAGGCCTACCACATCTTTGTAGCTGTAATGTCTGGGACATCCAGTTTCTTGTTCATTGCTTATTGAGAAAGAGAATCAAGAGTCACAGGTGAGTTTTTCACTGCCTCTGACTGGAAATGCCACATGTCCCTTCTAATCATATATTATTTAGCCAGATTTAATCATCTCGCACCTGGCCCCTAACTGCAAATGGGATAGAAGACAGAAGTGAACACGTTTGGTGGGCATTATATTCTCTTTCAGTATACCTTCTCCTTACACAGATGTTTTCCTAGATAATGTAAAAACTTTTGGTTAAATAAGTATAGACTTTAAATAATGGAATAGTACGAAACTATCAGAATATTTGTAAAGACCTCTAAGGCATAAACTTATGTGAAAAAGCAAAGTACAAAACAATGTGGATGGCATGCTGCCACTCATTTAAGAAAGATAAAGTGAGAATTTAAGTTTGTATCTGCTTGCATGTGTACAGAAAATCTCTAAAGGATAAACTGGAGAAGATAGCAGAAATGATTACCTGGTTATGGTGCTAAGGACCATGGGTGAAAAAGATAGGTGAGAGAAGGAGACCTTTTACTGGATATCTTTTCGTGCTATTTTGATTTTTTACCTCTATGAGTATATTACCAACTCAAACTATTAAAAGTTGACAAAAGAGTGGGGAATAAAAAAGTCATGGCTTCATCCTACATCTGATCCTCTTTATTCTCAGTGGTAGAGGGTATAAGAACATGAATGGCTAATTCCAAAGCACTTTTAAAGAATGACAACGTCCGATGGAGTAGGATGTTAATGCATCACCAAACAGCTCAAGCATGGCTTCATTACAGTGTAACATGCATCATGTCGTGTGTTATTGCTTACTTAACAAATCTCACTCCATCGCATGGATTAACCAAGATAAAGTAGCTAAATATTGCCTGAGATTTCCTGTCTATAGATAAGGCTTCCATTTGTCAGGATAAGAATGAAAACTAAGCAATAGATTGGTAGATTTCCAGCTCATTTTATCGTAGTGTTAATATATAAACCTATAAGAATTTCTGAGCCGTAGTTAGATATGGTTTTAATCTTACAAAATTACGGACCTGCATGAACAAAGCTTCCCAAGAGGAAATAATTTCTCTTGATAATTTAATTTTGTATACTATTCCAAATTTGATTTGCATGAAACTCATTGTGGTGGTACTATTTTTATTATTAATGGCTTATAGTTTTCAAAGTAAAAACAATATAAAATTGTAGTCAAGAGTATAAAATGTTGAATTAGACAGATACGGATTAAACCCCTACCTCCACTAGTTGTGTTCTTATGAGCTTTTCGCTTACTCTTTCAGAGTTTCCATTTCTTCATCTGTAAACTGGGGATAACATTAACTACTCTAAGTGGTTAACATTAACTACTCTAAGTTGTTGTTAAGAATTAGGTTAGTTTATTTTTTTTAAGATTTTATTTGTTTATTCATGAGAGTCAGAGATAAGAGAGGCAGAGACATAGGCAGAGGGAGAAGCATGCTCCCTATGGGGAGCCCTATGTGGAACTTGATCCCAGGATCCTAGGATCATGACCTGACCCAAAGGCAGATGCGCAACCACCGAGCCACCCAGGTGCTTCTAGGCTAGGTATTTAAAATACTTAGCACAACACCTGATATAAGAAAGCATGCTCTGGAACCATTACTAATATTACACATTGGCCAACGAATCACAATTTAGTAAAATTTATTTGAAGTTAATGCTACAAGAAAATTCAGAAATGAGGTAGGTATTATTTCTTTTTCCCAAAATTATAGTGAGACTTTCAGGGTAGATAACAAGTTCCTTTACTCCTATAATAATCTGCAAAGCTAGAAGGAGTTGCAAGATTATGAAGGACATGACGGAGCAGCATGATATACAGTAAACAGTGTGGGCTGGAGACTCAAGAAAAACGCTGACATCTGGAAAATGTGAATTGTTGTTCAGATTAATTGAGATATTTTTGGAAATACACTTATCACATTGTAAGCCCTTACTAAATAAAAGTTCTCCGTAGCATTTTTTTTTTTTTTGGTAAAACGAGAGGACAGATAATTGAGATCATTAAGTCAAACCACAATTCTAGAGTCTGTCATTTGGGAAATGGTCCATATTTGGGAGAAGTTAGTAGGGAGTAAAAATATTTGAATAATGTGCCATTATAGTTCAATCTTACCATATTATTAAACTTTAATATTTTGTTTTCTAAAATCTTTTCTCAAAGTTTTGAGCTCTATATTATTTTAAACATGTTTCTTCTTTATTTTTAAGCCAGTGTCTCTCAAGGGAAATTTAATTTGTATGTTTCTGATTCTTTTACACTTAACTCATCCAAAAGTTATTTTGTAAGAATTCTTTGATGTCCAGAAAGCCTTATCATTTTTTATAATATATTCAAGATTTTTTTTCCTTTAGAAAATGGAAATCATGTCTTGCTTAAAGTAAACAAACTAGAACATCCAGTTTGGGGAAGGGTATAAAATCCTCCCTCGCCCTTATTTCCTTTCTCTTTATAAGCTTTCTCTGTTAATATCTTGGCTTCCAGCAAGGATCATTCTAATTCAGGAAGGAATTGGAGAGTTTAACCTTCCTTAAGTCAGTAAACTCAATAAATATTTTTTGTTACTTCTGATGTATGGAGAAATATGCAAGTTTCTATGGGTGATAGCAATGAAAATGATACAGAAAAATAAAATACAGTGCATATTCTCAAGGAGTTTATATTCCAGTGGTAGAAATAGGTATATATTAAAGAAATTATAATATTTGGCTGAATAAAACACTCTGAAAGAGGTAAAAGCAAAGGTTTGTATAAATAGTACAAGAATTGTGAATTGAATCTGAGGAACTGAGGAAAGATTTTCACATAATAGGTGAAATTTAAGACAGCCTTATTAGAATTTCAGAGATCATTAGAATTTCAATAAGTGAAGAAGTTGAAGAAGGTGGTCCTCTCTCAAAGCCACTTGGGCATGACACACGAGTACAGAAAAAAAAAAAAAAACAGCACTTAAAAAGACAAACAGGGAAACAACCTGAATGCTCTTGAGGAGGGCAAATAATACAAATGTAGCATGGGCTTTAGAAGGATAAAGCTGGCGGAAATATGAAGGGTGTGGAAGAGATAAGGATGTTGGAAGGTTCAGAGACCAAGTCTACTTGTGACTACTTCAGTAGTTAGAGTGAGTATCAATGAGGACATGAACTATCGTATTAGGAAAGAAAGATGAAGAACGAAGAGGGAAAAATTAATTCTGATTCCTGGATTGTTAGTTAATGTGTACATTAGTTAGAATACAGGCCAAACTGACTACAAAAAAAGAAACCTTCAAAAATAAATAAATAAAAAGAAAAAAAAAAAAAGAAATGTAAAACCAGGGCAGTTCAAACAAGAGAGAATTTTATTTTCTTCTCAAGTAATAGTACAGAAGTAGGGGCATGATCCAGAACAGAGAGGTGACTGCTCCCTAGGGTCATGCACAGGGTTGTTGAAATAGTGAAAGCTGGCTTTTAACGAGCCTCTCAATCCAGTTTTTGGAAAGAGGAAGTTGAAAGCAAGCAGCTTCCTTTCAGGGAAATGTCCCTGAAACTGTATGCATTGCATCCATTCATATTCCATTAATCATATGATTCCAAGAGAATTTTCTATTCAGAATCTAAAACTTGGCAGAGTTCAGAGTTTAAGAGATTGTTTCCTATATTTATATCACTAGCAGTGTTTGAAATTATTCTTGGTTATATAAAGAGGTAGGCTATCAATCCCATGGATGGCAATATGAAGGGGAGCAAGAAGGATGGAAGAAAAATGAGATAAAAGCCCAGATAATGCAGTTTATTTTTCTTGGTTTGAAGCCAGTGGCTTGGTCCTATATGAAGGCTCAGAAGCTAAACAATCACCAAGACATAGGTTTTCAATGCTAGACTGGACCAGTAGAGGCAAGAATCCAGATGGATCCTATATTAAACATCAGACTCATTCATCTCACTTACCAATACTGATTTTAAAATTTGAGTTAACTCGGGGTACCTGCATAGCTCAGTCGGTTAAGGATCCGTCTTTGGTTCAGGTCATGGTCCTGGGGTCCTGGGATTGAGCCCCACATTGGGGGGTCCCTGCTCCGTGGGGGTCTGCCCTTCCCTCTTCTTTTGCCCCTCCATCCATCTTGTTCTCTCTCTCTCTCAAATAAATAAATTTTAAAATAAATAAAAAATAAAAATAAAAATTATGTTACCTATTGGCTTAATGCCTGTCACCTGCATGATATCATAAGCTCCAGGGGGCAGGAACTTTATTTTTTTGTTCAACACTGAATTATCCCAGTATCTAGGTAAGTACCTGATATATTTTAGGAGCTTGATATACATACACACTTTTTAATTTATACCTTTAAAAATATCCAACCTACGGAAAAACTGAGAGTAGTATAATAAACGTAAATGTTCACTAATTGTTAACACTTGCCATATTTGCATATTTTTTCTCTCTCTTCATCCTGAATCTACTGAAAGTAAATTGCCGATGTTATAACACTATTCTTAAATAATTCTGGAAGGAAGGAAATAAAGAAGAAAAGAAAGGACAAAGACACCTTCTAGTGATCCTTTTAATTCCTTTACTTTTAAATTTAACAAATCTTTGTGTGTTATCTTTACTTCCAGGATAACTTAGCGAAAATCATTTCTAGTTTGCTCATAGACACTTTTTACAAGATAAACTGAAGTCATTTACATGAATACTATTTTTAAATATTCTACAAAAATATATCAGTTTCAGAATCACTTAAGAAGCTATTATAAACAAAAATTAAATTTTGTGTTTAAATGGATGCATTTTACCCAAAGAATAACTGCTGGTTAAACAAGAAGAGAAAAATGGAAAAAAGGCCAAAATTGTGATAACCTTTTCTTCACTTTAAGCTTAGAAACAACCTTTGCTTGGTGCTTTTGCTTTGAGATGGGTGATTTAAAAATTGAGGTATTTATACACTGAACTAAGAGAAAAAAAAATCATTTTCAGAAGTTTCAGCAGATCCTATAGAATTTCGCTCTTTTAGAGGAATAGGCCAATAACATTTTGATGGCATTCAGAGGTGAACCAAGAGGAAGTGATAAAACATTAGTAAATTCAGGACAATATTATAATTAGACTTTAAGAGGTTTGTAGTGGGGAGAAAAATCAAAGGACTTGTAAAAAGCACAAAACTGATGTTAGGAAAATAAAGCTATAGTTGGTTTCTTCTATGGTATAAAGAACACTGTCATTCATAAAGGACCTATTAACTTCCCAGGGACCCAGGTCTAGTAAATGATAAGATAGAGATAAAAGCTTAATTTCATCTGATTACATTTTTCTCTACCCTAATATAAGCCTCCAATACACCAAGGAAAATACTAAAGAACAGAAGGGAAAGTCCTGTGTTGGGAAGGCTTAAATATTCTGCCCTCAGATTAAATGGAACTATTGTATTATATATGAATATTCAATATCAGAATGTCAGCCAACAGATTTATCAATGAACTGCTATAATGCAAGGCAAATACTTGCCTTATTTACACTCAGGGCTCAAAACTTTCATATATATCCATATTGATATATATCTATATACATATGAATTGCATATGCATGTTTTAGCTTTTTATTCAATTTTATCCTTATAATAATCCCACAAAAGAAGTAATGAAACTACAAACATGAGCATTTCAAGACAAGGTAACCGAGGAACATCAATATTAAATGATTCATCCAACATCACAGTTTGTTAGTGCTGCTGAGAAGACCATCCATATACCACTGGCCACCACCTCGTACCTAGGGATTCAGAATTTCCACAATCTTTCTAACTAGTATTAATGGAGAGACTAAGCACAATTAAAATTACAAATAACTACCTTTCTTGGGTGGAGAGGGTGCACAGAGGCCTCAGGCACATTCCAAGAGCCACACTCCACCCTGAGATCACCTGGCAAAACTTTGCACCTAATCATATTGTCACCATGTCCTGCTTCTGGTACTTTGTATCTCACCTGAAGAAGATGAAGTCTTTAGGGGAAGTTGACATTATAGACAGGTGTTTGAGAAATCCCCCTTACAGTGAAGACTTTCAGCATCTGGGGGTGCTATGAACCCACAGCAGCACCCACGACACATACCAGAAGTACCAGGACCTGACAACTGCAGGCACTGTCATCCAATGCTACTGAGACATGGGTACCCAGTGCTACACACCCAGGCCCCCCAGATTCAAATCATGAAGGTGGAGGAGACTGCAGCTAGAGAGTGATGCCCATCAGCAGTCACACAGTTCCATGACTCCAAGATCAAGTTCCTGCTGCCCCACTGGGTCCTGTGTGGCCAGCACAAGCCATGCTTCACCATCAAGAGACCCAATAATTTATTTTAGTTGTAGAACCTCCCTGTCCCTAAGTCTGACCAAATAAACTTCTTGGGAAAATAAAAAAAAATAATAATAATAAAGTAAAATAAATATGAAACAAACATCAAGAGAGAGTGGAGGGTGCCTACAATCACTCAGGGTTATTACAAAGATCCTAATTATTACCTAGAATGAACTTTCTTAGTAGTTTTGGAGTCTCTTTGAAAATCTGATGGAATACATGGTCCCTGTTCTCAGAAAAAAAAAAAAAATAAATAAAACAAACAAGCAAAACTAGAAAAAAAAAACAGGAAATAAAAAGTTGGGGCAGATACAGATGGGCCAGTTCATTCACTATAGGTTAAGAAACCCTGGTCTGGGAATATGGGATTGAATCAATGCACTAGCTTGGGAATATAGTAAGAACTGAAAGACTAATAGATGACAGAGTGTTACAGATGAATTCACAATGAGTCACGAAGGAAAAGGAGACCAATGGCAAGGATGTAGAAGAACCTGGGCCAGAAATATGATATTCCTTCAGTAGCATGACTTAGATAACAATCTGTATCACTCCCTTGGCTCCCCATTTCTTATGGAGACTATACGTGGGCTATTTCACTTACCTGAATATCTAAAATAAACATTCAAAGGAAAAGCAATAAAGAAATAACATAGAAATCAATGAATAAATCTTAAACATACTTTAAATCTCCCCAAATGAAAAAAGAAAAAAAAACTAGATCTCTAGACTACAAAGAGAAGATATTTTTATAGTTAATGTAGTTATAACCAGAAATAAATAGAAGTCATACATGTCTATGCATTTTGGTAAAACTTAGTATATGCGCTCACACACAATCATGTCTGTGTATGGGTGTGCATGAATGTATAGTATACCATTTATCCATCTTTCCAGCTCTTAATATAATTTTTTTGACAATCTCATTGCTAATAGATTCAGGTACAGTCTCTCAAGGGAAGTGGTAGAAAATATAGCTCTTTTTGTAGAATGATAAAATAGACCAGATTTTTCGTGTATACAATGTTCAAGTAAATTCCAAGGCAGTAAAATATGGAGATTAAAAAAAATAATAAAAACAACTTGCTAAAAAGGTGATGGAATTCTGGAAGCATATTTAACTCATAGGCTATATTTCCATATACTCAATTACTATAAATATGCCCAAAATTTTAGCCCTTAATTAAACTGGAGCTATAAAATAAAAGGCTAGTCATTTTAGAATTTTGCCAGAGTATCTCAGTAAACACGAATATAGTTCTAACCCATCGTGAGATGAAGAACAGGCTGCCTAGCAACCGTTTTAACTAGTTCCCCAGAGGTTCTCAAGAGAAAAATGGGTGCTTGGAGGGGGAGCATTTGTTTTTGTTTTTGTTCTTATATCAAAGTTTCATGATCATTTCTAACTAGCTTCTCTAGTCATTTTTCTTCTTGTCTTCGTCATCTGAAAGAAATGATGAAAATGAGGAAGGAAAGAAGGAAAGGATGAAAGGAAGGAGAGAGAGGGAGAAATGAAAGAAAGAAGATATACAGATCAACATAGGCCGTCTGAAACATTCACTCAGGAATTCAAATATAATAATGGAAATAGAAGTCAGGTTCTTCTGTTTATCATATACGAGCATATATATACCTTTTTGTGGAATGCTCACAAATCAAATTCAATGTAATGACATTGGCTTGAGAAACTACAAGTTCATTGAAATGTGTGACAGGAAAGAATATATGTTGGTGGCATTTTTGACCCAGGATTCAAGGGCAACTTTGAAACTCTATGCTTACTTCATGAAGCCATAGATCACAAGGAAGATGTTCTCATAAAGAAAATGTGGCAGGTTAGGTCATTCTCCTCCTTCCAGACTTCCTGGTTAAGTAAAAGCACGCTCATAAAACATTCACAGCATATTTTCATAGGATGTCCTATCATGTAGGTCCTGAAAGGGAGGGGAGAGAAAGTATTTGGTGCTGATTCCAGAAATAGTAGCTCTAAGTGTTTCTTTTGAGAAACAGAAAGAGAGACAGGAGACAGAGAGAATGGCCTAGGTTTACTATGTATCTCTTATATAGCCTTTATGAGTTTGGGGGGGGGGGGAGAACAAAGGATGGATTTCAGGTTAAATTCCAAAGTTAACTATATGTTAATGAAAATGTAGGGAATAAAAATGATGAGATAAAAAGGTTATAATCTCAAGCAAAGCAGAAGTGGTGGGTCTGGAATATGATGGTTAAAATTATATAAATGAGATGCTTAGGAACATAAATTACCTATCTTCTCACTTTATGCAATTGTTTGAATAGCTTTTTACTTCATTTTAAGACTGTCGCCAATTGGGTTTAGTAAACATCATTTTGCAAACCTACAATGCAGAGTGGTTCCACAATAAAAATTGGTTTTTATAATCATTGTGAGGAATACAGAAACAATGCTCCTTCTAGAACTTATTCTGAGCCCTGGGTTCATTTGCAGTTCTATCATTGACCCCATACGAAACAGAGAATTTATTTGCTGTTTAGTGCTTTCTTGAAAAACAAAAGAGAAAGTCGTTCCATTGCTTTGAACTACCTGAGAAAATTGCCATAATTTGCCACTTCACAATGCAAGGCTGGATTTCAGAAGTTAGATTCTGACCTCAATGATGAGTTTAAGTGCCAAGACTTATTTTGACACATTATTTTATGTATTTCAGCATCTTATCATCTACTAGGACATTACCAAAACAAAATCTTTTTTGAGGTAGGGAGGCTTTTTCCATTTTCATATTTCTTATATTCTAGTTCTTCATGTTTCCTAAAGGTAAATAATGCATGAGAAAACCTGCAGTACCTTGACTAGCATTTTTCTTTAAATATTAAATATTGCTTTGGAAAATGTTTGAACTACGAATAGTTGTGCACAATAATTTTCTGGTTGGAAATAAAGCCTGATATTTATCCATTTTTCCTTTGATGTCCTAGCATACTAGTGCTATATAGAGTGGTTGACTACTGAATTCCTCCCAAAAGTTACGAAACTTACAATTTCATGAAAAAACAAGGATACAGATACTCTTTGAAAGAGTGTTTTACATGTTTAGTAGAAGGTTGTTATTTTTTTGGCAGTGGCTTTGGTTTCTTACTGATGTAGTTTTCACAACTAAGGATAGGCTTGATTTTATTTTTTTTTTCAATAAATGTCAATGACAACCTCATATTAAGTCCACTAATACTTAAAGGAAGTGATTCCATGGATAATACCAAAGAGCACTTCATTTAAATTGCTATAAACCTTCCAAAGGACAGTTTAAATTGCTCCTACCTAAGGTAAGTATTTTATTTGAAAGAGTCTACAGCTTTATCCAGATTTTCTACAAAGATTGAGAAAAATCCTCAATTTATACAGTTGAGTACTTGATAATGAGGAAAAAAATTACAGTTGTTTACAAGTAAGCTAAAATAGGTGCAATCACAGATGTCATTGAGGTAAGACATGAGCTGTGTTCTAAAATTGTTCCAATACATCCAGAATACTCAGTACAACCTCTTTCCTCCTTTAAGGTAAGGTATTCCTTTAATGTCTCACCACTGGGGACTTTTTGTTTTTTTAAAGATTTTATTTATTTATTCATGAGACACATAGAGAGAGAGAGAGAGGCAGAGACACAGGTAGAGGGAGAAGCAGGCTCCATGCAGGAAGCCTGATGTGGGACTCGATCCCGGGTCTTCAGGATCACGCCCTAGGCTAAAGGCAGGCGCTAAACCGCTGAGCCATGCGGGCTGCCCCATTGGGGACATCTTTACATTATTTCATAGATATCTCATAAACACCATAGGAAGAGTGGTAACAGACTGCATGCTGGAGCCAAACTACCAAACTTATCAACCATCTGATCTGGGAAAAGTTGTTCAATCGTTCTGTGCCTTAGTTTCCTCATCTTTAAATAGGAATAAGAGTAGTGCCCACCTCTAGGACTGCTAAGCAATAAATGGATTCATATACACCAAGAATCAAACAGTGTCCGAAACATTAATCATAATATTATGTTGACAAAATATCAGTCTTATAATTTATTGTTTTGGGGTGCACCAAATATAGATTTTAGTAGGTCAAGACAGGGAGAAAAGTCATCATTCAATACCTTTCATTCCTTTAGCAAATATTTATTGATGATGCACATTTGAGTTTTGAGATAGGAGGATCAACTCCTTGAAACTATTGATGTCATTAAAGATTTCAGAGGCATAGTGAAAGGAACCTATCACTGTTGCCCATGTCCCAGGCCAATCATTTAGGATTTGTGTGTATCTGCTAGACAGAATTAAATTTCTTTTGAGAGGAACTATTTTGTGTGTGTGTGTGTGGGGAAGTGGCCACATCTTTAAAGACATTTTATAACCAATCAAATCATAGCCACGGCCCCACTTTAATAATTGAGCCAATTAGAAAATATCAGGTTCTATGAAGGCATAATCTGAAATAATAGTTTAATCACTTCGTATAAATAATGCAATTATTAGGAAATTTGCCAGATATCCTATCTTATGTGCTTTTGATAAGTAGTTTCGTTGACAGCCCAACAAGAGCTTATTCTGTGTTGGCCTCTGTACTAAGTTAGGCCTAGTTATTCAGAGACGAGCAAGACTAGTTCCTCCTGGCAAGATGCTTACAGTCTCACAGGCGGAGACAGATGAATGCAAAACTAACGTTAATACAAAATTCACTGCTATACTTTTATAAGGTGGTGTTCTGGACTGTACAAAAAGCAGTGAAAATGTCGTTGGCTTAAACAAGGGGTTAGGAAAAAACAAAACAAAACAAAACAAAAAAACAAAACAAGGGGTTAGGTCATAAATATTCGAAGAAAAGTTCACCGTGTGCTGAGCAGATGAGCATTCTACTGGAATATTCAAAATCCTTAGTCATCCTACAAAGTTTAGGGCCCGTTTAGATACACACAGTCACATCTCTTAATTTGCCACAACCAGTGATCTTCCAAAGGGCCACACTGAAATCTGGCCAATGAAATCTCCCCCATGGACAAATTTACCTGCTAATTAGGATGCCCCAAGGGGGGGCCAGACTCCGTGGAAAGACGAGAGGGCGCCTGACAAAATCACAAAGTGCGGCCCACAGGCTGGTGCTGAACAAGCCAGCTCACCTGTCAGAGGCGGCTCTCAGGTGAAACTGCCGGGCTTCCTTGGCCTTCCAGGTGCACCACACGCTCCTCCACACCTGGGCTGCGAGCGGAGAAGGAGACACCGTGGACAAGAGGAGAGGCCGAGTCACGGGCCCCTCCAAGGGGCCAGGAAGAGCTGACCTGGGGAGGTGGAAGGTGAACTCCTGCTGACCTCCAGGTGGTGGTGGGAGGGGGTGAAGGCAGCGGGCGCGCATCCCGAGGCTGCAGGACCCGCAGGGCGGCGGCGCAGGGGAGGAGCGCAGGCGCAGGTGCAGCGCAGGTGCAGCGCAGGTGCAGCGCAGCTCCCATCGGAGCATGCGCCCTGCGCCCCGCGCCACCTGCAGCCACTTTGCAGAGGAGCTGGAGCCGACGCCGAGGGATGCGCCGGGCGCCCGAGAGCACCACAAGCAGGTGTATTGATTCTTGGTGTATATGAATCCATTTATTGCTTGACATGCTGCAGTGAGAGGGAAGCTCCCTGGGAGGAGTGGAGCAGCGAGGGGGGAGGGGAGGGGACTGGGAGGGTTTAGGATTTTGCTGAATGACTTTAAAGGGATTTGGGAAAATGGAACCAGCTCTGGAAGTTCCGTCGAGAGGAGGAAGGGCTGGGCTGTTCAGTAATAGGGGAGCCCGGTCATCCCCTGGGGAGGTGCAAAGAGCTAAAACTAGCTGGGGCAATTGTCAGGCCCTCAGAGGCAACTCCCGCAGGCCGATGGGCATGTCCTGTTGGAGACACTGTGGATGCTCCTTGCCCATTAACGGGAGGCTTCCCTTACTCATCGTGTTGCTTTTCATTTCCTCAAGTGCAAGGGCCTTGGAAAGGGCAGGGCTCCGAGACATTGAAATGAGAAAAGGGGCAACTGGTGAGGGTTCAGGTCGGAATTTACATAGAACATCCATGCATGTGCGTATGTATGTATATGTGTGTATCTATGTAAATGTGTCGTGCTCCTCCGACTGGTGAGACCAGGACACCTGCAGACTCTATGTCACCAGTGTGAGCAGAGCTATAGTGGGGAGAGGAAGGAGGGATGCAGAGGGGGAGCACAGAGAATCTTCAGGGCAGTGAAACTATTCTGTGTGATACAGGAGGGGAGGCAGCACTTTACCTTTACCCTGTTTTTCTTTTTCTTTTTTTTTCTTCTGGGCCTGAGAGTTAAGCTAACATAAAACAGACTAACAGGAGAAAAGCACAGGAACTTGTGCAAATGGACGTGGCCCGGGAGTCCTCTTAAGGAATGAAGACCCAAAGAAGTGGCAAAAACCTACGTGCCTTTATTATTGCGCTACACAAAGAGGCGATTATGGAATAATAACTATACAGGGAAGCTAAGGGAGGTAAGAATTGTTTCAAAAAAGTTTGTTTTTCAGAATTCTTTGGCTTTGATTCCCCCTCACTGGAGATGGTTGCTTTTCTCCCAGGACAGAGAGGCCATCTTTCACATGGGAATTTGTATCGCCTGTTTTCAAGAAGAAAAGGAAGATTAGAATGCCATTCTGACATCCGCTGTTATTCAGGTGTCTTTAACTTAAGATAATCCTCATGCCAAAGGGGTGTAGTTCGGGATGCTATGATCTGCCACTCTTCAAAACTGTGATGGCAGATACATGTCATCATGTATTTGTCCAAACCCATAGAATGTATAAAACCAAGAAGGAACCCTAAGAATAACTATGGACTCTGAGTGATTATGATTACATGGGTCCTCACTTGTAAGAAATGTACTACTCTAGTGGGGGATGAGGATGGGGGGTATGGATATGTGTAGATAGAGCTTTTATAGGAAACCTCTGTACTTCCCTTTCCATTTTACTCTGAACTTAAAACCACTCTAAAAAAATAGTCTACTAATTTTTAAAAAAATGTATGTATAATAACTTCTGAATCTCTCAACCAGACTGTTGCAGTAATCTCCACCCTGTGTTTTACTCATTGGTTTCCCCTCATCCTCTTCATTCTCTTCACTGATTTTCTTTTCTAAAATAGAAATGTCGGATCACTTGTTTAAAAATCCTTAACGTTTAGCTTGCCGTTACTTTTAAGATACGCTCCAAATTCTTCACTGTATTAGTTATCCATAGCTGCATAACAATGTAGCCACAAACTTATTGCCTTAAAACAATACATGTTTATTATGTCAAGAATAATACTATGTCATAATAAATATGTTTCTGAGATGCCTTAGCTGTGTCCTTGATTCAAGGTCATCTCATCAGGCTGCAATCAAGGTGTAGGCTGGGGCTGCTATCTCAAGATTTGAACCTTGAATGGGGAAAATCTATTTCCAGGTTCACCAGGCTATTGGTAGTATTCAGTTCCTGTGGGCTGTTAACCAGATGCCATTCGCAGTTCCTGGTTGGCTGTTGGCTAGGGGCTGCCTCAGTTCTCAACATGACCATTTGTTTCCTCTAAGCCAGCAAGGGAATCATCTGAAAAGATGAATATTACTATCTTATGTAACATAATCATGTATATCCCATCACCTTTGCCAAGTCATCCTGGTTAGATTCAAGTCCTAGGCCTTGTTTACCCTCAAGAGGAAGAGATTACACAAGGCTGTGAATCCCAGAAGGCAGTCTTAGAGTCTATCTGCCACAGACTCATTAAGTCATCCGAGGTCCTTAAAAGCTACTCTTAAACCTCATCCTTCTCTCTACCCCAGGAGTGCCTATTTTAGTCACACCGGACTGCTTATTTCCCTAGGAATTGTATTGGAGCGCACAAAAATCTATTCTTTTATTGCCTCCATGTTTTTCTCCTGTTGTTTTCTGTGCCTGAATTACGCTTCTACACCCCATTTGGCAAAATCTTACCAAATAACTTGTGCAGATTTCAACTCTAATTAGAACTCTTATGGTCCTATGAGGCTGAATTAACAGCTCCTTCCTCTGTATTCCTACACTTCTCCTTCCCTCTCTCTGTCTCTGTCTCCAGCTACTTAATCCTGATTTCATTAAGGCATAGTTTTTAATCCCACTGCATTTTAAGTATACTAAATGTAGATAATGTTCTACCGATCCTGAATCCTCAGCACCTGGCACAAGATCTGCAACTCCTAAGGACTTAAACATTTGTTAATGAAGTAAACAAATATTATGCTAACTTGAAATGTTTGTGAAAATGAATTGTTGAACACTCTGCTGACCAAACTATTGTCAGGGCAATTTGATAATTCAATGCTTTGCTTTAAAAAAAAAATTATACCTTTGCATTTCAAACACAACCTTATCTCTTTCCCAAAGTTCTATAAATTAACTGAATTACTCAGACAAAAATAAATACATAAAATAAAACAAAATTAGCTAAGTACTGTAATCAAGCATAAGCTATTTTTCTGTCTGACATATTTTTTTACATTTCATATTTACTGAGGCATAGTAGAAATGTGACTACTTAAATAAATTATATGATAACCTGTTTTCATCTATGCTCTAAGAAATTATGAAAAATCATTTACTGTTATTTCACTATTATTTTTAATATTTCAAATCTGTGTTATCAATGTTTCACATATTAATTTCTTCTCATGACATACGAATACTTCAAAGCTTGAAAAGCTTAAATAGCAGATCGAGGTCTTTTTAATTCAGTCTCTTCGAATGAAACTTCTATATATTTGAACTACAACTGTTCTAGCTTTACAGTAGGCAATGAGCTAAGTAATAAAGATAACAATATTTTTTCTGTTTTGGGGGAATGAAGAAAGTCACATAAGGACAAGTTCCCAGGTAATTGAAATTAATATTCTTTATTGCTAAACTGTTTTTATTTTTATCATTGGGAAGAAAGCATTTCTTAATTGGACTATCCATAGTCTGGCCTCTGGACCAGAGTTTAAGATAATTTGAATTTTTAAAATAAATATCAATCATAGCACAGTAGTGTGCTATAACTATACTTTTAAAACCTATTACAGGGAATCTAAGCTACAGACCAAAATGACTATGATTTTCTTGTTTATGCCTGTTTTATGTTTCTTTTTAAAATTTGCTTCCTACCTGTCAATCTACCTGCCCCTGTTATTGCCCCCTCCTCCACCTCTTCTTAGAAATTTGGATACATATATCCATTGAGAGTTAATATAACACTGAAATAACTTTGATGCTGATTTTAATGTTATTAGTAATAATAGGGAACATTGAGTTCTTCCAATGTGCCAAATACTGTTCTGAATCTAAATACTATGTTAAATATGTATAAACTAAATAATCCTTACAAAGACTATGGTGTAAGATAAAACAGCAGAGAAGTAATATTTCACTAAGCAGATGACCTACCTTGTGTAAAATAACCTCTGGGGTAAGAGAGAATGTAGTTAGATGCAGAAACAAGTCCAGAAGAGCTAGAGTGGAAAGTGCCTGGAGAGAAATGGCTAAAAGTAGGAGAAATGGCTTAAAAGATAGGATGGGATGCCTGGGTGGCTCAGTGGCTTAGCGCCTGCCTTCAGCCCAGGGCGTGATCCTGGAGACCCGGGATCGAGTCTCGCGTCAGGCTCCCTGCATGGAGCCTGCTTCTCTCTCTGCCTCTCTCTGTCTCGAATAAATGAATGAATGAATGAATGAATGAATGAATGAATGAAAAATAAATAAATAAATAAATAAATAAATAAATAAATAAATAAATGGCAGGTCAGATCTTTTAAATATCCCACTCAAATCTCACATTCTAGAAACATTCTGTGATACTAATGAGCACAAATAAAGCATCCTTTTTCTCTTGTTCCTTAAAAAAGATGTTCCTACTTTGTATTATGTTTGGCTATTTCTGTAATTCTCCTTCATTAGTTTGGCATTTCTTCAAGGATCAAACAAAATCTTTCTTTTTTTCTTTTATTCTTTCTTTCTTTTTTTTTTTTTTCCAAAATACACTCCAACATCAGTTACAGTCTTTTATGTTATAAATGTGCAATCAGTGTTGCTGAATTTATGCCTGCATTGCTAAGTTGCAATTTGCTGGAAGTATGGTCTTTAGTATAAAAGGACTTCCTTGTTTCTTTCCATGTTTCATTTGAGTGTGATTATCTAACCTCTTTCCTGCATTCATATTTACTTCTTCCTCCACTTCATGCACCAACTCCCCCCAACTTCCCACATGCATATTTAATCATATTTTTCATCAGAAAATCTTGCAAACTCCTTCAATTTAATAATATAATCTAGTTATGAAAATTACTCAGTCCAAGAATGCATTGACATTGGATTCTCCTCCAAAGTGAATCTTGTCGGTTTTCTTCTTTAGACATCAGTGTGTATTTTCACTTTAAACATGAGAGCATGCTGCAGTTTCCTTTGATTTGGTTGCATATTTGCAAAATTAAATGTAAAGCAAATGTAGTTTTGTAAAAATCACTTCTCCCATAAAACAAGATAATGTGAGAGGGGAAGAAACAACATAACAATTAGAAGCAAACTGTCTTAGCAAGGTGATGAATTCTTTGTACAGTAGAAATGTATAATCATCAAAGAGTTTTATCTCTGTCTGAATGCTACATCACATAGGCATGTGTAAATGCCAACACACCTGCCTGAACATTGAGAAAAACACAAAGGCTCCATCATTCATTCTTATACTGGGCTCAGTTTTTACCCTGAGGTGCTGTAGGCACTCATGTAGCACCGCATATTTTAAGACATTCAACACCTTGCATGAGTGTTCCTGCGCCAGAGCAGATTATTCAAAATAATAGCCTGGAGTGGTGCCTGTACACTTCAGAGGACTGCCTAACCCATTGTTTGTTTCAAAAGAGAGGCAGGTCCCTGAGAATAGATATTGCCAATCACATTTCAATGTTGTACCAAATCCTCTAAGGAAACCAAAAGGTTGAGAGAAAGGTAAGCATTTTCTTGCTAGAACTGCATTAAACATTCTAACCTAGAAAGGGGAAAACCAGGAATAAGTAAATAATCCATTGACTATAAAAGAGCATATTGATAATCTAATAAATTGGAGGTAAGAAAAATGTTTCTGCCAACCTAAATTTTTTTTTTGTTGAAAGAAGAAATCAATGACAGAAAGAAAAGAAGAGAGAATGTTTTCCTCTAAGAAATTATACCAGAAAAAATCTCTACAAGAAATTTCTTCCTTCAGATTGTTTTAGTTTTGCTCCAACTAAAAGCTGCTGTTTAATATTCATAGTTTTTCTTGTAATCAAATTTGAGGACACAGTGGATGATGTTGTGGGGGTTATGGGAAGCTGTTAGTAATGGTACAGTTGAACTAAAGCACCTTCGATGTTTGGCCTTCCACATCTGAAATCATATATTAACTTCACTAGACTAAAACTGCATGACTAGTCAATATGACTCTAAATCAGCATTATTCCTCCTTTCCTCCCGGGAAATGTACACAAACAACAGTAAAAATATGTAAAATTCATTTTCAGAGAACCTAGGAAATATATGATCTACTTCTAAAAGGACATAGAGTTCCTAAAAGCAGCTAAAGAACTAAATGCATGTGGGAATATTAGAAATAAAGAAGCTTAGAAAATAGGAAAGGGTTTAGTGGTGGCAGACTTCACAATGTACTGGTAAAACTCTGCTTCTCAAGGTTAAGGACTCATCTGAAATTCTAGCCAGATTCCTTGTTTGAAATAAAAAGTGAGAAAAGTAGTGCGAGCACATTTGTAACAAATGCCGTCCCAGAGTTGGTCTGCATGGAAGAAAGAGAGACATCAGGAATCATATAATAGAGCCATAGTGATGAGTCCATGTTCAGTGATGTCCATCTCTGGACAGCAGAGAAGAGAACCTCTAGGTTACACTCTCTAGAAGGCTACCCTGCTTCCTTTTCTTGTACAAGAATGAACTCCAAGTAACCAGTGTAGGAAAATTCAAATCATTCAGTAAGAATTAGTAAAAGACAAATGGAAACTGGCAAAAATTGATACAAAGATACTGCAAGAAAAATGGCAGAAAACAGTGGCAACCAACAAAGGAGAGTCATCAGCAATAGTACAAAGCTACAGTTTTTAGTATGAAAGACGTCAGGTAATACTATTTCTGTTACCTTGAGAAAATTACTGGAGTTCACATTTCAACCAACCAAGAAATTCCTTTTTTTTAAAATTTTATTTATTTATTCGTGAGAGACACAGAGAGAGAGGCAGAGACACAGACAGAGGGAGAAGCAGGCTCCATGCAGGGAGTCCGACGTGGGACTCGATCCCAGGACTCCAGGATCATGCCCTGGGCTGAAGGCAGGCACCAAACTGATGAGCCACCCAGGGTTCCCCCAACCAAGAAATTCTATAACTGGAAGTACTGTATAGCAAATGTATAGTGAAAATTGAATATATTCAAATGAAGAACTAATATTTAAACAAATTTGGAGAATACTGGCAGAATTAATGTAAATGGTACCTAAGCACTTAACTGATAATAATTCAGCAATAAGACAACTTATATACAAACTGGGAAAACAAGAAAAAAAGGTAAAAATAGAGTAAATTTCCTAATTGTCTCTTGTGTAATAACTGGAATACTATTCTTTCCATTGTTTGTCCAGATATAATTTGCATAGAGAAAAAGTGTCATTTTTTTCACACTGTTGTGCATTTTGACAAACACATGCAGTTTTGTAAAGACCATTGTATCAAAATATGGAACGATTCCAACACACACACACACATGCACACACAAAATCCCCCTCTTGTAACAGCCATTACTTCTAACTCCATATAGTTTGTAGTGTTTTGAATCTGGCTACTTTTATTTAGCATAAGCCACTTGAGATACATCCATGTAACTTTGTATGTCAACAACAAATTCTTTTTTATTGCTGAATAGTATTCCTTATATGATTCTATCCCAGTTTGGAATAATTTATTCATTATCCAAAACTAGGAAACTTTTATTTGTTTTGAATTATTGGTAAATATTAAAATTGCCATAAAACATTCATGTACAGGTTTGTGTTTGAACAATTTTTTAAAAAAATTTCACTTAAATAACTACAAGTGAAATATCTAGGCAATATGATATCTTTATAAGAAATGCCAATATTTTTTTCCCATTGGTCTGAACCATTTTGTGTTGTCACCAGAAATGAATGGGAGTTTCAGTAGCTCCACACCCTCAGCAACACTTGGTACTGTCAGATTTGCTTGTTTGTTTTTTCTAGTTTGTGTGAAGTAATATTTCATTTTTGTTATAGTTTGCATTTTCCCAATTCCTAATGATATTGAGCATCTTTTCATGTTCATTTGTCATCTGTATACCATCTCTAAAGTGTTTGAGTCATTTGTCCATTTTTTAAGTTGGGTTATTTCTTTACTAAGATTCTAGAGTACTTCATAGAGTATGGATATAAGTCTTTTATCAAAAAAATGATTTGCAAATGTTTTTTCCCAATCTGTGATTTGTCTTTCTAAAAACAGAAGCTACTACTTTTAAAGAGGCCATTTTATCAATTTATTTTCTTTATAATGTTTTTGTGTGGTCAAACAAAAATCTTTGTTTAACTCAAGATCGCACAGGCATTGTCCTGTTTATCTTTGAGAAGTTTCATAATTGTAGGTTTTAGAGTTAGTTGTACAATCCATTTTGAGTTATTTATTATGCCATATAAAGAGTGAGGTATTAATTGGAGTTTATTTTATGCATGTGAATATCCAATATTTTCGGTGTCTTTGTTGAACTATTTCTGCACTTTTGTTGAATATCAATTGACTTTATATGTTTGAATGTATTTCTGTATTCCCTATTCTCTTCTATTTTTCTGTAAGTATATCCTTTTCAAGATCACACTGTCTTGGTTACTGTAGCTTTGTAATAAATTCTTAAATTAGGTAATAATGAATCCTTTCAGTTTGTTCTTCTAGTTTGAAACCATATTGGTTTATTAGTCTTCACATAAATTTTAATATTGGCTTCCAGTTTTCGAGGAATACTAGCTGGGATTTTTATTGTAATTCTATTTAATTTGCAGATGGGTTGTGGGACATTTGACATCTTAATATGTGTGTAATCTTAATTTATTAAGATTTTGTGGCCTATGATATGCTCTGTCTTGGTGAATGTTCCTTTTATTCATGAAAGTAATGTAGACTCTGTAGTGAGTTTTATAAATATACGGTCAATTGTTTGATAATGTTTCACTGGTCTTTTATATTTTTACTAATTTTCTGACTTCTTATTTTATCAATTCCTAAGAGAAGAGTGTTGAAGTCTCCAGCTTTAAGTGTAGATCTGTTTGTGTCTGCTTTCAATTGTATCAGTGTTTGCTTCATATATTTTGAAGAATTGCTATAGGTGGATATGGGTTTGAGATTATCTCTTCTTGATGAATTAATCTGCTTATAATTATGTAATAATGATGTTGCCTAATATTAATATAGCCACTCCAGGTTGACTAGTGTTTGCATCATGTAATTGTTTCCCATCCTTTTATATTTAACCTATTTGTGTTATATCCAAAGTCAATTTTGTGTAAACAGCTTATAGTTGTCTTGTTTTTTTTTTATTTAATCTGATAATCTTTATCTTTTAATGGGTTTGTGTAGATCATTATAGATCATTCATATTTAACATAATTATCCATGTGGCTGAATTAGTATCTACCATTTTGCTAATTGTTGTCTATTGTTTTTCATTTATTATTTGTTTTTCCCTTTCCTGCCTTATTTAAATCAATTGACTAATGTTGGGTTTTATTTAATGTACAGCATTGATTTGTTATGTATACTTCTTTTAAAAAACTAAGGTTTTGCAGCATATGTTTAATTAATTAATCTGCCTGCCTTTAAAGAATATTATTCTGCTTTATGTATAGTTGAGGATCTTCCGATCCATTCCTTTCATCTTTTTAGCTAATATTGTCAGTTAAATTCAGACTTTAATGATAGAACTCCATCTTTCTCTTGCATTACATGTTAAAGGTCTGCTGTATTTTTTCTCTATTTCTTTTTATAAAATGTAATTTTTTTTGTTTTTGTTTTTAATCTAGCTACCTTCAGAAATATCTCTGGTTTTGGTTTTTGGCAGTTTCAATATGATATGCTGTGTGTTTCTCTTTTATTATTATTTTGTTTTGTTTTATTCTGTTATTTCTCTTGCTTGAGGTCCTCTAAATGTCTTGGATCCATGGTTTTGTGTATTGCATTAAATTAAAAAATATTTGAACATTATCACTTAAAATATTTTTTCATCATTCTCTTTTCTTCTGTGAGAATGCCATTTATGTTTATTTTAAATCACTTCATATTATCCCACAGTTCTTGAATAGTCTGTTCATTTTTTTAACTTTTTTCTGTGTTTCTTTAGCTCATTTTTTTAACTTTTTTTCATGTTCATGGTTACTTTTCTCATATGAGCCGTTTGAAAGCTTCTTATTATTGTGTTTGTCACATCTAACGATTCCCATTTAATTATCTCTTAAAGTTTCAACTCTCTGAAGTTACTTATCTAATAATGCTTTTTGTTCACCTTTTCCACTCAAGACTTAAACATATTGATCACAGTTGTTTTAAATTGTTTGATAGTTCCAATATCATAGACGTATCCAAGTCTGTTTTATTAATTTTTTTTCTCTTGAGAGTGTGTTGGTTTTTTCTCACTTTTTGTTTCTCATAACTTCTTCTTGAGAACTAGACATACTGTATAGGGCAGTAGAGACTATGATAGATAGCATTTATGCCTGAAGAATGGAATCACCCCATCCTTTATTATGACGTGAGAGAGTTATACCCTGTTGTTCCGGTTTAGCTTCAGCACTTGGCATGTACTATGTCAGTGATATCAATGACTGGGGCCTTCTAAATGATGTTGCCTTTTCCCTACAGGAGACCTCTAATGGTCTAGGCTTACAATGTGTTTCTGTGTTTTCCTGAGTAGAGTTTTTGTCTGTTCCCTATCCGTAGATGCAGTGGGTCCGTCTTTGTTTTATATGCTCCCCAGCAGATTAATGCTTTGTTCTATAAATGTGATAGGGGTGTAGAATCTTGACAGGGCTAATGCCTTTTCTTCTACTATAGCTGCTCTTGTTTTTCTTCCACCCTGAAGCCCAATGGAGGTATTCTTGCCTATATTATGCTGCCCCAAATATTCCTCATGGATCGCCCACCCAACATAAGGGTTCATGAAGAAAACCTTCCTAGTGGTTGAAAATTCTTCTATGTGGATCTTCTAGCAATTTGGTACTATTACAGTAGCCCATTTTTATGTTAGCCTTGAGTAATTCATTAAAAATTTTTATCTGATTTCTTACAGATTTGTAAGAATTAAATTGGGGAAACAAGCCCTTTCATGCTATCTCTCCTTGAAGATCTCTCCCTTAAATGTGTTGAAGTTTTATTACTGTCTATAATCAATAAATTTCCATATGTAGATATAATACTGACAGTATTTTCTCACCGCAATGCAGAGCCAAAGAACAAGCTTAGAAACTATTGACAAAATATGAAAGAAAAAAATGTTCTATAAATTTAAACGTCTGTAACAATTCTTGAGTCAAAAAGAAATATAAAATAAAAGAATTAAGGGAGCCTGAGTGGTCCAGTTGTTTAAGCATCCGATTCTTGATTCCAGCTTGGGTTCTTTTTTTTTTTTTTTTAAAAGATTTTATTTATTTATTTATTCATAGAGACAGAGACAGAGAGAGAGAGGCAGAGACACAGGCAGAGGGAGAAGCAGGCTCCACGCAGGGAGCCCGACGTGGGACTCTATCCTGGGACTCCAGGATTACACCCTGGGCTGCAGGTGGTGCTAAAGCGCTGTGCCACCTGGGCTGCCCTCACCTTGTGTTCTGATCTCGGGGGTAGTGAGATCAAGCCCTGAATCAGGCTCTGTACTCAGCATGTAGTCTGCATGTCTTTCTCCCTCTGCTCCTCCCTCTGCTGGCATGCGCACTCTTTCTAAATAAATAAATCTTATATATATATATATATATATATATATATATATATATATATATATAATTACATTTAAAAAGAACGTATTACATATTCAAATGTATGTGATATTACTAAAAGTGCTTCTAGAGGAAAACTCAGAGCCATAAAAACTAACATCAATGAAAACATAAACGGAAACAAGTGAATCTAGCATTCAACTAAAATTTTTCAAAATAACAATACAACAAAACAATGAAAATATTAGAGAAGTAATAAATAATCATGGCAGGAAGAATTCCAAAATGGCCTCCCAAGCTTTTCCTCCCTAAACCCTGAGACTGTGAAAATGAGAGCTCTTGCTCTGATTATGTTATATTACATATAAAAAGATTTTGTTTTGTTTTGTATTATTTTGTGGGTGTACTTATAGGAGACTAATCAGTTTTAACTTTTGGTTTAATCAAAAGAGAGATTATCTGGGTGTGCCTCTCCTAATTGCAGGAGACCTTTAAAAGCATTTTCCTTTCTCTGGTTAGCAGAAGGGGAATTCAAAGAGTCAAGAATTTGATGTAGTTACTACCTTTGAAGATGGAGGGAACTGCCCTGGATGGACTTTAGAGTGTCCTTGAGGAGCTGAGAATGACCTCTGGCCGATAAAAATACAAGCAAACAGGAACCTCACACCTGCAACACCAAGGAACTGAATTTTGCTAACAACTTGAATGGGTTAAGAGAGTGATTCTGTCCCAGAGCCTCCAGAAAACAGTCCAGTCCAGTCCAGCTGACCCCTTGCCTTCAGCCTACAAAACTCTAAGCAGGAAGCCTACCTGAGCCTATCTGGATTTCTGACCTAAAGAGCTTTGAAATAATAAATGATTTTTGCTGTATGCTGCTAAGTTTGTTGTAATTTGTTACATGGCAACAGAAAAGTAATGGAAAGAGAGAATGGAATTTAATGAGTTAGACAATGGAAAAGTAGAATGAATAAATAAACAAGCTGCTACTTTAAAAAGTTTGCAATATAGATAAATCATATATAAACTAAGCAAGAAAAAAAGGAGGAAGACCAATTTCACATTATTTTGCTTGGGGGAAAATAATAACAGAAATGGAGGAAATCAAAAGAAAGAGAAGCTATTACTTTGCAGAACAGAGAAAAGACAACATATATTCATTTTATTGCATATGTTAAGTAAACTCTGGAAGAATGCAAAAGAAATTATTAACTAATTAATGATTAACTATTAACTAAAGCAAGTGGGGGTGCCACTGAAAACTGAGTCAATGACAGTTGTGGGAGGGAATATACATTTTAAAATATCTGTATATTTTGTTCTTAAACTATGAGGAATTACTTCCTTTTGAAAAAAAGTAGTAATTATAAAAGAAGTAAATGGAGAAATAAATCTTACAACATAACTAGATTACTTTTTGACCTATACCACTGTTAGTGTGATTTAATTACATATATTTCAATTGATCTCATTTAAAACAAATGTAATTCTTTTTAGATAGTTTTCATTACATTAAAGTAAATCTATGACAAGTAATTGTCAAAACCTACATACCTTCAAACACCTAGGGAGTGTTTTTTTGACAATACTTCTTTTAATTAAACAAGGTGTCCTTTGGAACAGCTAAGATAGAAACATTTAGAAGGCTCTTTTCACTCCTCTGTGGAAAGTGTGGGAAATGAATAATGGACACAGGTAATTAAAATGAGAGTTTTTGAATTACCTAAGATGACATTCAGCAATACCAAGAGGACATCCTAGGGAACATGCAGAAAAATCAAAAGTCTTCTTAATAGGTATGGGAAACAGGACAAGAACAAGAAGGACTCTTTTATTTAGACATGATGATAATGGTATTCCTTCTAGATTTGGTTCCTTGGTAAGAAAGAAGAGCTTCTTGTTATGTGGAAAAGGAAATTATTCTAATAAGATTAATATAGCAGGTTGATACAAATAAGAAAGGAATGCGATTGTCATTGCTTTTGTAACTTTTTATCCTAAAATATATCATGAAGATAGAGGAGGATGTGAATGTCTTTATAATGAATATATGCAGAGACCATATGGTAAAACTGTAGCTCCCAAATGGCATCAATTTCTAGATGGCGCTTTAATTTGGAATATTACTGATAACCTAATTTTGGATCTGTTTCAAATCCATCATTGTGTTTATTTCCAAAAGAATCAAGGGAATGCTTTTTGAGGGAAAAAAAAAAAGAAAGAAAGAAAATCAATCTTCACTCTGATGGTTATTGAATGCATTTAAGAAAAATATGCAAATGATACAGGTTACATGATGTGTAATGATACATGGCATGAGGAAAAAATGATACATGGAATAGTAGGAAATGATGTCTGAGAGAACATACTGATACATGTTATTTTTTATCATTTTATTTTTTAATCTAGTTTTTTTTTTAAATGAGGACTCTTTGAGAAAATGATTAGGTAAAGGAATAATCGGACATAGTAAGTTCTTGGAGAATATGTGTGCTTATCATGCACACACACACACTCACACACACTATAAGTTTCTTTCTTTTTTTAATAGCCAAAGATGGACGCAGGTAATAAAAAGCCAACTCATCTCTACTTACAATAAAGCCCTAAAATAAAGAACAAACCTTATTATAAGGACATGAAATTTCCAATGAAAGTATAATTGGCTTGCTGCATTTTAAGACTGCATTACTGAGCTACATTATTGTTGTAACTTTATTACATACATTTAAAACTGAGCTTATTCTAAAGCAGTTTGGATTCTCTGTCTCTTTCTGACTGCTTCATCATTCAGCATGCCTCTTCACCCCTATCCCTGAAAAGAGGATTTTTCCTCTTTTCTGATTTCTGAAACACTGGGTCAGAGTTTACTCTCAATTTCCAAACAGTGCCACATGGTTTATCTAGGGTTTTCAGTCATAATCATTGCAATATATCATATATGGACCCTCACATTTCTAAAAATTTCTAATTTTGTTAACTATCAGTTCTCAGCTAATAATGTAATGAAGAAGGTATCTCCTTGTCATGACTGTTCAGAAACTGGAACATGTTCAAGTATATGAGTGTTCAAAGTCTTCTGGCTTTGTTTTGAAATGGCTAAAATCATTCAGGAAAAACGAGTTTTACCAAACTTGCTGTTATGTATTATACATATATATTTGTATATTCTTGTTTACATACATACCTATTTACATATATGCTTTTTTACTGTAAAAAATTTGTCATGATCATAAAAGAGCTTAATCATTTTCATTTTATTTCCATGCTGATGAACGATAACCAAAGCAAAACAAAAATGTTCTGCTTGAGGAAGAAATGTTTTCATTCTAAGTGTAAAAACTATCCTGAAACAACATTCAAATTTGATACAAACACAAAACTTAGGGATTAACAGTTTATGATTCTACCAATCTAAGTTTAGGGTACTCCAGATTTTTTATTCAGACTCTCTGGTCTCAAATTCTGATCCACTATGTGACCCTCAGCAATTTCTGAACTGTAAAATGAAACAAAAACAAACAAAAACAAAACATACAAAAAAAACCCAAAAAGCAAAAAACAGAAAAAACACTTCATAGAATTGTTATGAAGATTAAAAGAGATAATACTTGAAAAGTGTTTTGCATAGTGCCTGGCAAATTAATTAGCACACACTTAATGAATGTATTATTATTTTATAAACATAAGAGTCATCTAGGGAAGACCTGAACCCCCATGTCACCATCAGGAACAATTTCTCCTCCGTTTTTATGTGAAATGGGAAAGGCAGGCTGTGAGGGTGAGGAAAAGAAATAAGACCAAAGAAATAACGTGCACAAAAGCCCGGAGACTTTTCATAGTTAAAGGCTTTGGTGATACAGTTCTATGTAATCTCAACACATCCTTATCCCATGAAAACTTCTCCAATTAAGCTTCACAACTAAAACAAACAACAAGAAAAATCATAATTTTCCTCTCTTACTGTTGCCCTGTGTATACCTTACTCTTTGCAGTCACACCCCTCTAGATAATTGAACCTGGATGCCACATTGATTTCCTCAATGCCTTAGGGCTCAATGACAATATGGTTATAACCAAAATGTTCTCCCTATATGCCACTACATTTTTTAGAAATATTTTGGTCCTTCCCCTCCTTCAACCTACTCGTTACCAATCTAACCCTAGTTTACCTGAGACCTACCTCTTATAACAGCATTGGATACAGTAACAACTCCCTCTTACTTGATTTCCATAGCCTTGCCTATTTTTACTCCTACCTCTCTGGAGTCTCTCTCCTTGCTGATCTCTTCTGCAATTTTCTTAAATGGTCATGTTCTCTTAGCTTTGTCTAAACCCTCTCTTTCGGCCTGAGCCACATCTGTAAGATCTATATTTTCTGCTTAGACTTATCTCCTGAGCTGAGAAGTCTGCCCCAAAGCCTTTTGAAATAGCTGCCTAAATGTTTCAAAGTACCTCAAAGTCAGTGATTTCAAACTGAATTATTTCACCATCCCTTAACCTTTACAATTCCTCCTTTTTTAAATTTCTCCAGCTCATGAAATGGTCACCAGCTGTCTGGCTACTCAGGCAAGAGGCTGAGGAAGCGTCTGTGACTCCTTCCTATACCTTAGAACCAACATCTAGTCATCAATCACTAAGCCCTATCTCATATCTCAAAGTGCCTATATCTACTCCGCTCCATTCCTGGGACTGTCATCATAGTCTAGCCGCCAACATTCTACCTGGATTACTGCAAAACTACTTGCTTCCCCTAGCTCCATTCTGGCTTTCTCCATTCATTTCCCACCCTTACTAAAATTGCTACTCTTTAAAAAGGAAAATCTCTGAATGTTTTCCCTTAATACAAACTGTCTTATGCCTCTCTGTAGTTCCTAAGATGAAGAACAAAGCCATTTTGCAACTTGACCCTTGCTTACATTTTTCCAGAGTCATCCTTTGCCACTTTCTGACATTTGTGTGTTTGTGTAATTGCCCTTTCTGTTGTTTCATGGTCTTTTCATAGGTTGTTTTCCCTGTCTGCAAAACTCTCTTTCCTCCAGTCTCTAATCATCAGGCGCCATTGTTGTCTCTCTTAAGTTTAATATCACTTCTTTGGGGTAGGATGGAGATTTTTCTCTCACAAAGGTATGTCACTCCCCACTGTCTCAACCACCTACTGGATGTTCCCATTATACTTTGGAGCAGAGACTACTATTTTATTCTCCCAATGTTCACTATTAATAGGTATATTTTAATTAGTAGAACTCTCATGTTCTAGTATATAAACATGGAAATCCACCCTACGACGGCATTTCCAGCCTCCCATTCAATTCAGGGAGGCCATGTAATTAAGTTTTATCTATGAGTTGTCAACAGAACTGATGTATGCTACTTTCCAGTTGTGCCCCTAAAATGGAATCTGGATCCATACCTCTGGCTTTTTTTCCCTTCCTTTCTTTTGATGGGAAGGTAATGAAATCTAAAGCAGCCAGCAAAGACTCAGAGGTGGAAGCTACATATTGGACCATGAACCCCAAACTATTTATCTTCTCACATTTGTATGTGGTTTGTATCCCTGTATTTTCGAGTCTTGTCATAGCAGCTTAGCCTGCACTTAATTCATACTATATTTCTTTTATTGTAACCTATATTACATTATATTATGATTTATGTTTAATGTCTATTTAATATCATACTCCATGTTTGACATACCACAATGTTCTTGATGCTAGATAAAGAGGAATGAATGAATCAATTAAAGGAAATCTATAAGGTAAAGTTGCAGCATGGTGGAAATTGGACCTTAGCAGTCTCCTGATTCTTAGTCCACTACTCTTTACATTTCAAAACATTATTCCCCACAAATAAGTGTCCCGGATAGCTTGAACGCATAACATTGCTAACCCTACCACCTATACAGATATCTAAGAACCTTGTGCTGAATTAAAGTTCCAAATATTTCCTTGCAGAGATTGGATGATCCAAGTAATAGAACCCCTTAAATCAAGGTTCAACTTGGGCCATTTCTTGCTGACATGCTACATTTCCTTTTTGCATTGAGTGAGATTATACAGCACACTGAAATGATACCTTCAGTACTGAATGATTTGGCATTCAAGAGAATTAAAAAAGGCTTTCCTTTATGGTTAAAAGTAAATTACAAAAAGAGGGATGCTGGCAGGCAATTACTCTATAAGCTATAGAAATGAAAGGGATTTCACAATGTGAGTGGTTTAGATTCATATAATGTGAAGAGCTGTTGGCAAGTGGGAAATCACTCAGCAATCTAAAGGAAAGCACTGAGGCTATGAATGCAATCTGTCTGTCTCTCTCTCCTTCTCCCTCTCCCTCTCCCTCTTTCTCTCATGCACACTCACACACCCTCACACCCTACATGCACTAAATGCAGATGTTCCCAGGTGAGGATGCTCAAAATGTATTATATTTAAAAACAGCTGAGAATATATATAATCTGCCTATTTGGTATCTAAGAAGATAAATATTATAGAACTAGAACTAAAATAAGATCACCTTTATTCTGATGATATTATGTAATGGAATTTAACATCTAAAATTAGTAAGTATGATGACCTTGGAAATACCTTGTTATGGATTGAATTGTATACCCTCAACATTCATATGTTGAAATCCTAACCCCCACTTACCTCAGAATGTGACCTTATTTGCAATAGGGCCTTTGCAGATGATCAAGTTAAGATGAGGTCATTAGGGTGGGCCCTAATCCAATATGACCAATGCCCTTATAAAAAGGGGATTTGGGGATACAGAGATGCACAGGTAGAAAACATATATGAAGAAGGAGACAGATGCATCAGGATGATGCATCTACAAGCCAAAGAATGCCAAAGATTGCCAGCAAACATCCAGAAGCTAAGAGACAAGCCTGGAACAGATGCACCCTTGCAATTCCTGGGAAAGAATCAACCCTGCTGAGATCTCATACTCAGATTTCTACTCTCCAGAACTGTGGGACAATGGATTTCTGTTATTTAAGCCATTCAGTTTGTGGTTCTTATTACAACAGCCCTGGCAAACTAATACAAACCCTGATGACTTTATGACTATTCAAATGCCATCTTTATTTATTTTTTCAATGTCTGAAAAAACTCATGGTCAGCTCAGCAGAGCCTCCCAATGCTATACTCAGCATTACTACCAAAGAAAGAGCATCAAGAAGAGCTAACTATTTTAATTCTGTGCTGGAGGAAGCATGACTGTGTAATGGTCAAGGAGCCTAAAAATTAGTTTCCAGAGTTGTGACATATCGTTGTGCAGACTGAACACTGCCCAACCCTAAAGGCTGCATTCCAGGCTGGCAAGGATAAGCTGGCAGCTGATGGTAGTCAGATTGAGTATCTGCTCATCTCAGCCTCACCACAGTCCTAGACACCAAGGCTGAGTACCAGGTTATAAGGCATCAAGTTGTACCCTTGTTCATCTTACAGTAAAACAAGCAAACAAACATATTTCTCTGGTTACATGTCTTAACTAAAGTGGGAAAATAAAATAGACTGACATTTCAAAGAAAGTGAAAGATCAGCATTCTTGTTTGTGTCTCACTGGATCCTGTGTTTTAGTTTGAGAACCCAGCTTAAGGCATTATTCTGCTAAGGTACAGACACTCCTGGGAGGAGCCATTTAACCTTATCAGTCATTAGCACCTCCCTGGGAATGTGCTTATCAAATACACTGCAGCCCTCAGGCAGGTGGTGAGAGTAGGCTGGGTTTAAAAAAAAAAGAGAGAGAGAAGGAATGAAAAAGTACCCAGAACAAGGTGTCTGGAGAAGGCCATCCTGGGATTGACCCCAGATCATGAAGCCTGTTCTTACTGACATTCTCGTAATAACTTTATCTTAAAACTGGAATTATTTCCTTTTCAATATATCAGAAAAATCATAATATTTTTACTGGTCTCCTTAAGCCTCCTGGTTTCAAGCTTCCTCCCTTACCTAGCACATACTCTTAAATAAACATTAGAATTGATTCAGCAATATCATAATCTTTATATCCGAAATTTCATTGTTGTTGTGATATTAGTTCTATAAATTAATTATTGTTCAATAGGAACTCGTGTATTTCTTCCAAGGCCGTGTGTGCATTGAAACAAACATGTTTAAGGAAAGTATAAAGGTACTTATTATGAAAACTGTTAGCATCTGAGTCACCAGTATATTGATCCAAATATGAAACAAGAGGAAAATTCGACCCCAGAATCAAATGACCTAATGTGCAACCTACTACTTGTGTGGATTTGGCCAAGTTATTTAATTTCTCTCAGCCTCAGTTTATCTCTGCCTATATCCCAGTCTTGATTTGAGCATTAAGAATAGTGGATGAGAAGTGTTTTGTAAATGACAATGTCTGGTTCTGTAAATACAAAGCATCATTATCAAATCAAGTTTACCACAATTCGGAAACTTCCATGCAGATAATTTTCATGTGTGTGAGTGTGTGTATGTGTGTGTGTACGTGTGCATGCGTGCATGCCTGCACATGTGAGATAACTCAACATTCTGAGTTAGATTTTACTCTCGTGTTTATACATGTGAAAACTGAAGCTGAGAGCAAAGAAATTTGCACAAAGTTATGTGGTTAATAAGGGAAGTCTCAGGCTTCAAATCCAATTCTAAACACATTGTCAACACACCAAACAAAAGTTTCAGTAATTCTCATATTCCACAGTAGTACTTAAAAAGGCTAAATAATAAAGAATATCAGACTATATCTGCCACCCCACAATATACTACTTTTGGCATATGGATTATTTTGAGATGAAGGCAATTGAGAAGTAACAGATGCTGAAAGAAGCCTTCTCAGAGATTTCCTTATCTGACTAAAAGCAGAAACTTTTAAGAGAGGAGAACTGCCTTAATTCTCCTCTCCAGGGGAGTTTTATTGTCACAGTGAATATAGAAAGTTGGCATCCAAGATGAGCCTATACAGACAAATCTTACTAAAATAAACTTTATCTTCCATTAGTTTTCCCAAACATTTATCTTCTCACAATTTACCACCCCTGGGAGCCCCAAACCCCTTTCTTTTGTCTGGACACAGCTTTATAAATTATTGTCAATTATCAAAATGGCATATAAGCTTCCAAGTCTAATTGCTCTTTGGGTTGTCTATTCTTTTCTGTGTAGAAATCATCAATTATATTTGTACACTTTTTCTTCTTGTTATTCTAATTCTTCTTTTTATTCTCTTGTTTGCTAGTTTAATTCACAGCCCCTGGAAATAGAACTTAAGAGGGTAGAGGAAATAATTTTCTTCCAGCACAGTGGCATTGTATATCATTTGATATAATTATGTTTTTAGAAATATCATTATTGTTCCTTTTTTATGAACAACATTTCCATCGTCTTCTTTTAAAAAAAAAAGATTTTATTTATTTCTTCATGAGAAACACACACAGAGAGAGAAGCAGAGACACAGGCAGAGGGAGAAGCAGGCTCCATGCAGGGAGCCTGATGTGGGACTTGATCTCTGGACTCCAGGATCGGATCATGCCCTGGGCTGAAGGCAGGCGCTAAACCTCTGAGCCAACCAGGGATCCCCATCGTCTTGATTCTGACTAGAATTTTATCTTTACATATACTTTTAAGAACACTGTATCAAAAATGGCCAATACACAACAAACATGTAGATGTATACTTAACTTCAACATAAGTCAAGAAAATGTAAATTAAACCATGATAAAATATTTTTCAGACTGACAAAAATACAGGAACATTCAAATCTCTCAAGGATGTAGGAAAACAAAACTACTAAATATATTTTTACTGAGGATTAAGTAGAAATCATTTTAGAAATTGGTCAATATTGGTCAATTACAACAAAATAATCTTCTAATCTGTGTCTAAGCATTCTACTTTGGAGAGTCAGCCCTATAAAAATAATAATAAAATCAAACTCACCTCGATACGTACATAAGAATGTGTGTATGACAATGTAAACTGTTGTTATTGTTTTTTTTTAAGGTCGAACAAGCACCAAAACACCTGAGCACGTACCAACTAGTAGAAAAATAGTGGAAATAATATAATTTATAGATCTATGTGATATCCTACAGCTATTTAAAATGTATTAACTTGGAAAATGCCTACAAACTTAAGTGAAAAGGCAAAATAAAAAAAAATAATCTGTTTTTCATAATCCTATTTTTATAACAAACTAAAAAAATAAGAAAACACCTTTTCCACCCTGTCTCAGCTTATATACATATGTGTGCATATATAAATAGGCAAGAGTAAAAAATTAATCATCAAGTTCTTATAAACTGAGATAAGGCATCAAAGAGAAGATAGAGATTTCTTTCCATAAAAGTCTTTATTTTTAACATAATAGAGCAAACACATTTTATTTTGTGATTTGTAATGAAACAATAAAATTTTGAAAAAGTGGCTGGCTCAGAGTTTTCAGTCTTTGAAGAAGAGAAATTTTGAGACAGCTCGGCATATGAACCATTTAGACCCCTTCTGGGAAATGATATAAAAGCAGAAATTAGAGGTGTCTTGGATGTGTCCTTACATAAGGAAGGCAATACAGTTATAGCAATACCACAACTTAAGAATAGTATTTTTCTCACGGCCTGCGTTGGTTAGTTTTATGCGTCAATTTGGCTACGTAATAGTACCCAGTTATTTAATTAAACACTAATCTAAATGTTGTAGTGAAGGTATTTTGTAGTTATGGTTAATATCTACAGTCAGTTGACTTTAAGTAAAGGAAACTACTTCAATAATGTGAGTGGGCATCTTCCAATCAGTTGAAGAGCAAAAACTAAGGTTTCCTATAAAAGAAATTCTGCCTCAAGATTGCAGCATTAACTCCTGCCTGAGCTTCAGTCCTACCAACCTCCTCACAATTTTGGACTCTCCAGTCTTCATAATCATGTGAACCAGTTCACTAATGTGTGTGTGTGTGTGTGTGTGTGTGTGTGTGTGTGTCTGAGAGAGAGAGAGAGAGAGAGAGAGAGATACTATTGTTTTTATTTCTTTGGAGAACCCTGACTGATAGATTACCTAACTTTAAAATGTAGCCTACCTTTTATAAAATTATTAGTCTAAACAGATCTTAAGCATTTATTTAAAATGTTTTAATAGTGAACATCTAAATCAGTTACACATGGACTAAAGTGCTGATTCCTTTTTGTAGTTTTCAGGTAAAGTCTTCTATGGAAGCTAATGCTGTCTATAGTGTGACATCAGCAGCAGCCCTTTTTTTTTTAAGATTTTATTTATTTATTCATGAAAGACACAGACATAAAGAGAAGCAGAGACACAGGCAGAAGGAGAAGTAGGCTTCATGCAAGGAACCCAATGTGGGATTCGATCCTGGTACTCCAGGATCATGCCCTGAGCTGAAGGTAGGCACTAAACCGCTAAGCCACCCAGGGATCCCAGCAGCAGCCCTTGAAACAATCTCCTGGACCTTCTAAGAAGAGATACCCATCTATTAACAGAAACTTCCTGGGTCTCCCCAGAAATGTCAAATAATGTTTTAATATGGGCAGTAATTTTTATGAGATATTTTTAAAGTGCCTCTATATAAACAGACCTAAAAGTGAAGAAAAGCAAACAAATGAACAAACAAAAACTTCACAATAAGTCCATTTTAAAATGATTAAGATGACAAATGTCATAAAGTAAGTTAAATGTGGGACTAATACTCTGATACTTTTTATGTAATTAGCTTTATCTTTCAACAAATTAGTAAATAAAATAACATAATTGTGAATCAATCTTTCATCAAGTACAGAAATTCCTCTAAGCCAAGATTGAACTAGACAGATAAGATTTTTAAATTTTTGCAATTTCAGTGAAGATTGTAATTTTTTTTCATGTACTCAAAAAGGCCTTAAGCACATAGACCATTATAAATAGTGAATCAGAAAGATTGTTTGACATAGGGTTATCTCCTTTTCATTTATCTCCCTAGACCCATCTCCTCGTGCTAGTGCCCTCTGGCCTTATTTCCATTGGTAATAATCTGTAATTTCTGCCATTTTCTCTTTTCAATACCTCCAAGAGTCAGATTTTCCTTAGGACATATTACCTATTTATAGCCATTTAGAACATTTTACACCAATTGGCACTTTGGAGCTGTATCTGGCGGTGTAACTAGCATTTACAGGGTTTCTGTAGACTTTATTACATGGTATGACATTAGATTGATGGACTGTCTCAATCTTATTCTCTGTCAATTGTACACTGATCCGTGACAGCATAATGGATATGTGACAGTGTTTGGAAGGGTGAGAACGACTACAATAACATTTTGGGGAGGATGGATATCAGAGTTCCTTTTAATACTCTTCTTAATTTTCCTCTCATACTAAAATCTTAAAAAGCTGCCAACATAGGATATGCCAATTTTCTTTATTAGAAAAAAAAACTGGTACCTGTTTTAGACAAACAGTATTAAGTATGATGGCAAAATAGCTGTCGATCATGCTGAACAGGGCTATCAGGCATTCCCTGTAGCAAGGAGACTTCCAAGGACCCTCTTCTTGGAAGGGAATCATGTTCTGCTGCAGTCTGGGTCAAAGGTTATTACATCTAGGAAGATATTCTCTGTTGAAGGAGGAGAAGAAGAAGGGTTTACTGCTCTCACAGCAGGGAATTACGCAGGACTTGCCTGAGGAGATAGTTGAACCTTCCCCTAAGCAGACATTTGGAGGCTGTGCCAAGGAACATGCTTCTATGACTAGCCAGAGAGCCTTTGAACACACGACAATTTCAAGTTTATTTACTGTTTCAAAGTTCCACCGATGTCCTCCCTTGAGGGGCAGGAAAAAGAGAGCAAAAACATTTTCAGCTCTTTCCTCCCTTCTGAAATGTCATAAATAATACCCTTAAGCCTGTGCCTTTTGGTTTTGTTGGTGAGACAGGTGCCAGGAAGCTTCAGGGTAGTGGCAAAGACAGGAGAAGTTAGTTGAGCTGTTAATAATAAGTGAAAGACACTGAAAGGGAGGAGCTCACTTACCCTTCCTTGGCTTTGTTTCAGCAGGAACAGGAGTCATTGTTAACAGAGCTCAAACAGGTGGGAGGGCAGCCTGGAGGCTGTGATATGGTAATAAATACAAGACACAGCGACTTGGAAAGGTGCTCAACTCAGCAACAAATGACCAGTCAGGGATGCATGTGCTCTAGTCTTTGTCCAGAGAAGTTCAACTGAACATTTGGAAACTGGGTGAATCAGTCTTACTCACTTGAACTTTATTAGGAGCCGTGAGATGCTTTTATTTTTGGAGCGAATGCGTATTCTGAATTTTTTATTCATTAAGAGATGTATAATAAAAGATCTTTAATTGCAGTGGGTCAATGCTAAACATGTATGCATGCACACAAGTATACACACACCTGCCTACGGTTCTCAGTCTTAAAAGAAGTGAGGACAGTACATAGAACACAAAGGTAATGAAGGCCCTGAATGTGCCAGTGGATTGGGTCAGAGAACAGGAAAGAGCAGGACTCAAAATCCTTGTCAACACCAGCCAGAGAAGGCTTAACCCAAGCTGTCGAACACTGAGAATCCAGCTGCAGAAGGGTCAATTGCACTCATGATCATCGCATTCTACTGCTCTCCAGGACTTGTTTCCACTCGCAAACATGTTGACCCCCATCCACATACGTACAATTCCCCATGGCTCCAAACACAATGGAAATGACCACCATGACTCTAATTCGGGTAGATAATAGAATACCCCACACAAAATAGCTTACGCAATTAAGAATTGATTTATGTGCTCAAAAAAGTTCAGGGGAAATGCTGGCTGCAGAGAGGCTACTCTATAACAGTGTGACCAGATCCTTTCTGCTCTACTTCCCCAGAATTATTTTCAAGATGGCCATCAGCAGCAGGCTGGACTCAGGTTTTCTCTTTAACATCCGATAAAGTTTGGAATAGAATGGGTAAATACAGAGGTCATAGGAAAGAATGGATATATTTTGGATTGAAAGAATGGATATATATATATTTTTTTAAGATTTTATTTGTTTATTTGAGAGAGACAGAGCAAAAGAAAGGGGAAGGGCAGAAAGAGAAGGAGAAGCAGACTCCCAGTTGAGCCAGAAGCTCGATGTAGAACTTGATCCCAGAACTCTGGGATTATGACCTGACCTGAAGGCAGATGTCCTGGATTTTTTTTTTAATGTTTCTATCAAAAAAAAAAAAAAAAAAAGAGAGAGAGAGAGAGAAATGGATACTGGGGGCAATAAGTAAGAAATGTCAGCTGCTGATCCTGTCATTATGCTTCCTCCCACCATTTTGCATTTTAAATTTCATCCTCCTTCATATCAATGATTAGTTGGCCAATCATTCATTTAGCCAATTAATCAGTCTACGAACAATTATTGAGCAACCACCTTATGGCTTGTGTAATATACTAGGAGTACAGTAATGCATTTCCACTCTTGAGGAACTCTCACTATAGTGAGAAAAATACCAAGTTTAAATTAAAATATTATGCATAAGTGCTGATTATGAGGATATATACAAAACAGTGTGGCAATGCGTCTGTGCAGGAAGATGTCAAAAGAAGGTTTCCCAGAAGCTGGATTTACACTTTGAGCCCCATGGGAGTTCTGCAAGCCAGGGAGCAATTATGGGCACAGGAAGGAAGCGGCATGATAAAAGCACCCTGTGCTTCTGAGGAACACTGAATGGTACACAGTAGCTGGAGGAGAGATTGTAAAGATGGGAATCATGGAATTTAAACCTATGGAAATGGGCAGGATCTTACAACTTCTAGTCACACCAGCTGACAACTGAGAGCTGACTCCAGTCATGCTAGACGATGGCAGCCACAGGGAACTGTTCAATAGGGATCCAGAATGGGGCCAGCCTGATGTGGGATTGCTCAACAAATGTTTGCCAACTATCTGCTATGTGCAAAGACCTGGTCTCCACAATCTGACTGCACATGGAGGCTTCCCACCAACTGGAAGTACTCTGAATCATCTCTCGCAAATGTGTCTTCTTTTTTTTTAAGCCCCTGTTCACTTCCTTTGTTCTTTTCCTTTTAAGATGATCTTGCCTTTTTAGATGACTAAAGATATTCACACCACAAAGGAATTTTTGTATTCACCCAATTTGGTCTTCAATATGTGTCTACCTTTACATTCTTTTTCAAACCCTAGCATCCAATTTCTAATGATATTTTTCTCCTCCTCTTCCCCGGTTCCCAGCTGTCAAGCTCCCCACAGGAATGCTCAGCACTTTCTGATGAAAGATGTTCAGCCAACCTAGTCACTGGTTATTTCAGTGTTAAATATGCTCACGATTATGCCTGAAGGAGCCCGACATGGCAAGACCCTTCCATCTTCTCTTGCCTCCCTGGTGCTTTGCTCCATCATTTATTACTTCCCATTCTTATTATATTCCTCTCCACTGACTCCTGCCCATTGACATTCAAAGATGTTCAGATAATTCATCCTCCCCAAACAAAGGAACGAGGAAAGTATATATTGATTCTAGTCTCTTTTCAAAATCCTTCTTTATGTGAGAGTGGTTTATCGTTGCCCATTTCATATCTTAACTATCCACCCGTTCCTTAAACTATTGAAATAAACTTTCTAAACAGGTTTGACCACATGATTTGTGGGACCAATATACCAGAGGAAATTATAAGGCCCTTGGTTCACAAAGCAGGAGAAAGATTTCTTTTTCTCTAATTCAAGGTGTCTTTCTCAACCTGTCATAAGGCTTTTTGTCTTTTAATGTCATATTTTCTTGGGCATAGGGATATTCAAAGAATGAGTACAGATCCTCCCAGGTGCCCAGGGTTCCACCTTGAGACTCAGTATACAGGGCATATGCCCAGCCTCAGCCTTCCCCACTTGTGTCTGTACCCAGGAAACCTCTAGGGTGAAGCCCAACAAGGACAACACTGTAACCAGGCAAAAACCCTACTTAAATGTGTCATCAACTTCCCCTGATTATTGCAATAGCTTTCTACTCAACTCTCTACATTGCATCTCCAGAATATTTCCAACAAAATTATCAGTCATCTTTTTAAACATTTCTGTGTACTGAACCCTCCAGTGACTGATTTCCCTCTCAGTTGGGGTAAAAGCCAAATTCCTTAGAAAGTCTGCTAACACTGTGTGTTTTGGCCCCATGCTATATCTCCCTTTCCTCATCCACTGACTTTCTTCTGCTTCATAAGCCACATTGGCCTCTCTGCTATTCCTCAGCCATCCAAACGTGTTCCTACTTCGTTGGGTTTGCCCTTGCTGTTTATGCAAGAAAAAGAATTCTGTTGTCTCACATATGTTAAAGGTTCAGGGTTAACAACCATCAGGAAGGCTCAATCTTGATATCAAGCAGTAGAATGAGGAATCTGGCTCTCAGTGCTGCAATCAGCTTCTCACTTCTCATTAGTGATCACTCCAGTCTTGTCTCTCGCAGGAGCCATAGGCTTATCAACCTAGAACACTGACAGAGTGTCTCTTTACAGTAGGTCCAGAACATTTGTTTGAGAGTTCACATTGAAACTTTTAGGGTTATATGCCCATCTCAAAAAAAGAAAAAAAAAAGTGACTAAAGTATTTGATACTTTGACTATCCAGAACTGAATTATGTGCTCACACCTGGAATCCATGGGAAAGGAAAGAGAGTAAGAGACAAGTGCTTCCTGAAAGGAAAATATCTTAGTTCTTAACATAAAATATATGTCAAATGCAGCTATTTAATGGAATATTGTGTTACCATTAAGAGTGGTCTTTTGGAGAATATTATATTTAACGGCATAAAAGTCTCATGATATAATATTAAATTTAAAAGTAGGATATTAAATGAGTAAGAATGAGTGAAAGAAAAAAAATGCAAATTCTGGGGGCGCCTGGGTGGCTCAGTGGCTGAGTGTCTGCCTTTGGCTTAGGGCCTGATCACAAGGTCCTAGCATCGAGTCTCACATCGGTCTCCCCACAGGGAGTGGGCTTCTCCCTCTGCCTATGACTCTGCCTTTCTCTCTGTATCTCTCATGAATAAATAAATAAAATATTTTTAAAAATGCAAATTCTGGAAAAGAATAAGTATATTAAGAGAATAATCCTTGAATGTAGGAATTATGCAAGGAATTCATTTTATTTCCTAATGTTAATATTTTCTACTATGATCATGTATTTCACAAAAACAGAAATATTCTTAGATGCTTAGATGAAGAGATGAGGGTAAGCATAAAATGCAGAGTTCCTGAAGATAGCTTTTGTAGTCTTGGCTTTGTGGGTGCTAACCCTGGATTCACCAATGACTACATATAACCTTGTACAAGTGACTTTACTTCTCATACCTTAATTTCTTTATCTGTAAGGTACAAATGATAGTGCCCTCTTCATGAGGAATAATTGATCTCTATAAAGTGGAGCAATCAGCTCCATAGTAAGGACTTAAAAAATGTTATCATCACTAAGGATTAGACCTGGAAAGAGATGGGCAAAAAAGACAAACATACTCCAACATTTTATGTGAGAGTATCCCTTCTTATAGAATGCTCGTCTTATAACTTTTCAAAGTAACTTTTGGGTTTGCCTTTATAACCAGTGGCTGAGTTTGATTGATCCAGGGCAATAAGAACCCCAGCCATGTGAGAAAAAGAACACCCCACGGCTTAATTTTACTTTCCTGCCAAGAATTAATCTAGGGTCCTTATTCAAACACTAAGAGTATCAGATTGCTATCATCATATCAGTCATCAGGAGATCAAAAAAGAGATAATGTAGGCTATTTAAGCCACGGCTATGGGCATCCTTCAGGTAATTCTACAGAATTCATTCTAGCAAGAATCCTTCCACACACACTTTTTTTTTTTAATTTGCTTCACAGTGAAGTCTTTGTGGCCCTTTCGTCTACTACCCCAACCATTAAGCAGGTGCCTAATTTTTTAAAGAAAATAATTTTTAACTTGTGCCTATCAGATGAGAAAACAAGAGAGAAAAATGTCACTGGCTGCTGCCTATCAAATAATTGGAGTCCTCCTGAAGAGGCCCTAGATGACACAGCAGCGTTAAATAAAAGATAAAATGGAAACAAGACTCTTTGAATAATACTGCCTGAAAGCAATTTCCTTCTTGAACTAGGGCACTGCGGATCTGAAAGCCACAAATTTTAGAGAATCATGCAGGGCTTGAGACTTTGATTGTATAGTTAATAAAGGATAAAAAAAAAAAATCTTCATCTCAGGCAGTTGATGACATGCAAAACAAATTCAAGATGTTCAGCGACAAAGTTGCAAGAATTCCAAATAAAAAATGAACAGGAGCTAAGGCTGTTCTTTTAACTGTTCACAAACTTAGACCTATAGAATCAGATGAATTTTTTTTAACCACTATATTGAAGTTTGGGGACAGAGACTTATTTTAGATATTAATTCTCAAGATGCCTGTGTCATCTTTATACTGCCAGAGATTTCACAACAAAAATAAATGCCTAAGGATTTTTAATGTATCAAAAAAAAAAAAAAAAAGAAAGAAAAAAAAATGTTCTCCAACTGGGAGTGTGTTTTAGGAAGACCTCTCCTCCCTTTCTTCTACTCATTCTCTGGAGTCATTGCCTCTGTGTGAAGGAAGCCAGTATATTTGACTTTTAGCTCAAGCCAGTAAGCCCAATGCTCCCTGATAGCTTGTGTTCTTTCCCAGAATCGTAAAATTTGAACTTGAGAGAAAATATATTTTATATTTTTAAATGTAGTCACTCTGTTATAAGCACATTCTTCTGCCAATATTGATGATATTAAAAGGTTAATGACAAAAATATAAGGGATGAGCCAGCCAGTAAGACTCCAGGCAGAAAGAGAATTGTCTGGCCAGATGATATAATTCCAAAAAGATAAAAGGGGTTAAGACTCCATTTAGTCAAGTACAGCAACAGGATACCAAAGCTCTAAAAATTAAGTTTGATGGATATAAGCAAGAAAGGAGCATACCATAATTTTTAAGAAATGAAAGGAAATTTTGGAGACTGGGCACAGAGTTGAACAATGGGATGAGTCTTGCCTTGGTGGCAAGATCTGCGGCCTTTCCTGCCTGATTGTGTCTATAATTGTCATAATCATTTTAGAAAAATATCTTGAAAACATTCTCTTAATGTATATATTTTTGCTTCTTTTTGCTAAATTCTGGGGAAATCCTTAGATGCGACAAAGGTCACTGAACTTTCTTATTTCTATCTAATGAAACTCTTTTTTTATGCTAAATTCTTATCAGTGTGAATATTATTTCATGTTTTTAGCAATCACAGAGTGTTTATGTTCTACTCGTTGCATCTTCTTAATGAAGAGAACTTTGCTATATTCTTGACCTCTTTTTCCCCCAGATTATTTTCAACCAGGATAAGCCAATTGAACTCAAATCCGTTTCTCCTCTGTGCTTCATCAAATCCATAATGGGGGCAGTGGTTGGGATGAGAAGGGAAGAGTAGAGGCCTTTGCTATGAAAAACAGTAAATGAGTTTAAAAGTGGTGTCCTCACAACCCTTTTTATCTTGTCAAGTCATTGTTCTTTTTTTTCCTTAGGAATTATTTATGGGTAGAAATGGAGATTTTATTCTACTAATATAATCAGACCATTCAGGGACAGGAATGCAAGATTCTGGACCCTTGGGCAGTGATCTTATTTGACTGATACTATCACCTGGTCTGCCCTGTGGAAGTAAAGAAATCTAAAATCTCTTTGCTTAATTTTTCTTGTAAAGAGAAATATGACTAAATGTCTGCCAGCTGATAAGAACTAATGCTGCCATGGGGACAGTTGATGGCTGGAATATTTTAGTTTTAATATGAAATTATATAGACTTCAGGGAAAGACAATCAAAACCATAATAAGATACCACCTCACACCAGGCAGAATGGCTAACATTAACAAGTCAGGAATTAACAAATGTTGGCAAGGTTGTGGAGAAAGGGGAACCCTTTTACACTGCTGGTGAGAATGCAAGCTGCTGCAGCCACTCTGGAGGACAGTATGAATGTTCCTCAAAAAGTTGAAAATAGAGCTGCCCTATGACCAAGCAATTGCACTACTGGGTATTTACCCCAAAGATACAAAGGTAGTGGTCAGAAGGAGCATCATTGTAGTGTCAATGTAGTGTCAATGTCATATATATATATATATATATATATATATATATATATATACACATATATATATATGTGTGTGTGTGTGTGTGTGTGTGTGTGTACACACAATGTAGATATAATGGAATATTACTCAGCCATCAAAAGATGCAATCTTACCATTTGCAATGATGTGGTTGGAACTAGAGAGTACTATGCTAAGCGAAATAAGTCAAAGACAATTATCATATGATTTCACTCATATATGAAATTTAAGAAACTAAACAGAGGAGCATAGAGGAAGAGGGAAAATAAAACAAGATAAAATCAGAGAGGGAGACAAACCATAAGAGACCCTTAAACCATAGGAAACAAACTGAGGGTTGATGGAGATGAGGTGGATGGGGAGATAGGGGTAACTGAGTGGTAGGCATTAAGGAGGGCATGTGATGTAATGAACACCAGGTATTATATAAGACTGATGAATCACTGAACTCTACCTCTGAAACTAATAATATACTATATGTTAATTAAGTTTTTAAATAAAATTAAATTTACAAAAATTACTTAGACTTAATTGTAAATAGGGCTTCAGGTATATATCCAATTTTATCTGTATATGTGTATATATATGTATATACACATACATATACAAACACATATATTAAAATTACATATTTTAATATATAATTAAATCAGTCTTTCAATCTGATTTAGTTTTTTCAAAGTTTCATAAGGAATTTATTTTGTATGACAGAATGAAAGAATCTATCTTTTCTGTGAATTTCATAGGTAAGTAGTTTTAGAACCCTCTAAATTTGTATCTAATTTATAACTGTGAGAGAATTTCCTTTTATAAGAATGACTCAGTATGAAAGATCTAGTGGAGGATCACTGAGCAAAGAACCATATAGCAGTTACCAGTCTCAGAAAAGGACACTAGATGTTCTGGCCACTGCATCTTGATATTGGCATTGCCAAGGAGAACACAAATCAATCAAACACTGGATGGGACAAAGTTTTGCTCACATAGAGAAGAGACAGCAAGATCAGTTTTCATAGTGGGAATTGATTCCCCTTGGCTAGTGGGTTTCTCCCAGCAGCCCACCCAGGATAACTCATGTATCCCTCTTGTATTGCAGTAGAAGGACCCCATTTTCTCCACATAGAGGATAGGTATAGCAGTGGGATCAGCCAGGTGTCATAAGAACCACATGCTTAAGCAGAACAAAAGGGGACATATTGAACATGAAACAGCAAAAGATATTCCCACACAAGTTGATAAATCTGGCATAGGCTATGTAGGCTCTTTTTCACTTTGTAAGGAAGTATTTCAGGCCCAAGATCCATTCTTCTGTGGCTGAGTGGGAGCCAAAAGACACAAGACTGCCTTTCCCAACAAGGATGAAAAAAGATCTTCATCCATTAGGTAATCTGTTGCAAGGATAGTTGTCCCCATGGTTGGGAAGTTTTGGTTATAACTGTGAAGAAATGGAAACATTTTGAAGAGACATGTTAATACAACCTTTTAATGGTCAGAGCCATGCCATAACTATGTTGTATACTCTGATTGAGGGGACCAGTTTCTCATCAAAATATCAGGACCATTTTCTTATTCCAGACTCGATTTACTATCAATTTCTTTTCTATCCATGGGCACCAAGATGACTTTCATAGTTTCTATTTTGAAGGAAGGCTTTGTTATATATGACACTGATTGGAAGGGAGGTCCAAATCCATGCCACTCAGAATCAGGGTCAGGGCAAAGATAGATACTTAAGTATGGGGGAAAGTTAAGTAGCAGATTATTTAAGGCCTTCTAAGGAATATTTTATCCAGTTTCCAGTTGAATTCAAGATTTAAGGCACCAAGTGGTCATGAGAAAAAGCTATCTGCAGGAAATTGTATAGGTAGATGATTGCCAGTGGGGAAGTACAAAAAAGGGAATAGGATTTCATAACCAAAGATTAGAATTTAGTAGTAGAACATTTACTCCTGGATTGTGTTGGGGTTTTTTCATTTTGTTTTGTTTTGCTTTATTTTTTTGTGGCTACACAATTGGGATTTATTCTCAAGAAAACAACTCAAAAGCTGAATCATCAAGAAATTAGGGCATCAAGACCTGAGTAGAACCAGACGTAAAGCTGATCATGTTTCACCAGTGATTTAGAGTCTCTTAAATTATCCATTTTGGGGACCAGGGTTGATTGTAGAACTTCAGATAAAGAAATGCAGAGCATATCAAAAGGCAAGGGTGAATGAACTGGGCATGCCAAAATGGCCAAGCAAAATCAGTGTGTGTGTACATTAATTCTTACAAAAACTACCATCCAGTGCTCTCTTCGACAGCACATATACAAAAATTACCATCCTTACCAAATCTTATTTGGTTTAGTTAATATATCTAGATAGGTCCCACATTTTTCTTAATCCTAGAAGCTCAACAAGTACTGAGATTGAGAAAAGAAGAGATTGAGGTTAGGAATTTTCCCGCAGCATCCTTAATCCTAAATGGTCTGTTCTTGATTTAGAGAGACCGTCATCCATTGCCTATCTCATTGATTAAGGAATTCTCCTAGCAAATGATTGTCTCCTCTGAGATTCCAAATCAGCAGAATTCCCTTTCTTCTCTAAAGTTAGAGTCAAAATCCTAACAAAGATCTTAGCACAGGTCATAGGTTGAGTTCTATGAGAAGGAAACTGAGGTTAATTAAACTTTATAGAAGGGAGAAGACAGCAAGATGTAGCAAAAGCAGTAGTTGAGTTGTAATCTTGGCCTGATGGCAACTTTTATCAGTGACCAACCCCACAGAGAAACTCTGGAGCAAAGCAACCTGTTAATGTTGTTCTGCACCAGGTAGACTAAAATGACCTGGCGTTTATTTACAACACCCATCAGTGAGTTGGTGTGAGCTGCTTCCATAAGGTCATGACCATGGCCTTGAGCAAGAAGTTGTCTGCAGCTGAAGCCATCCCTGAAGGTGCTGCAACTCGAGCTGGCCGGCCAGTGACAGTACTAGCGACTGGGACAAGTTTTCTTTGAAGGCAGCAAGTACTGCCTTGAAGGAGATCTGGAGACAGCATCACAGAGACTACCACAAATTCCCTTTCTGTCATGATAATGGCTGTGTTGAAAAAACAAACAAACAAACAAACAAACAAACAAAAAATGCGCATAAGAGTAAGTCTCTAGTTACATCTAAAAATTCACTAAGTAGGGATGCCTGGGTGGCTCAGTGATTGAGCGTCTGCCTTCAGCTCAGGACATGATTCTGGAGTCCTGGCATCGAGTCCTGCATCAGGCTTCCTGCATGGAGCCTGCTACTCTCTCTGCCTCTGTCTCTGCCTCTCTGTGTGTGTCTCTCATGAATAAATAAATAATAAAATCTTAAAATAAATAAATAAAAATTTACTAATTAAACTATATCATTATTTTCACCTTGCAATTAATATTAATTTCTACATACATTTTCTTCTTTATAAAATAAGGCTCTCTAGGCATTTTTCTCCCAAGTAGTGGTGGCAAAGTGCCTCAGTCATAGAATATATCAGTTTATGGCTATGGACTCGTTTTTTGGCTTAGTTCTTTGTTTTTTAATGTGGGAGGTGTCAGTTGGGAAAATTTCTAGTCAAGAGAGACTCGGGGCAGCTGTAAGTGTTGTAGCAGCAGTGTACATATGTATAGTGTACAAATGCACAATGTAAACTTCATGGTTCAAAATCCACTCAAAGTTTTAATGGTTTTAGGGAAAGAAGTTTCAAGACCCATAATCTAAGAAGGAAGAGTCTGTAATATTCCATATTTCTAGCCTATCTGATGTAAGTTCTACCATTAAAAGACCATTCATTTTATTTAAAAAAAAATTTAATGAGATATTTTCTTTACAACTTAAGATCAGAGCGGGCTTAATACTTTGCAAGTAAAACACCATCAGGTACAAATATTACAAAGGATCTGTGAGCTTTCTAAGTGATCTATATCATGTTGTGCAATTCAAATATATACAATTTATACAAATAAGAAAGAACCATTCGCTTTAAATACACTTTTCTGAACATTCTTATACTTGTGCAGTAGTTGTTGCCAAGGATCCCAGTTGAAGAATGGCTCTGCAGAAACACTCTTTAGAAGAAAAACCTGTCTCCCTGACTAGTGGCATGAAATGTTAAGTGTAGAAAAGTAGGTAAAGAATTGCTCTTCACAGGCCCCCCGGACTGAACTCCTTCACAGAGTCCTCCTGCACCCATGGGGACCATAGGTGAGTCTACACTGCCTAATCCTAGGATCCACATCTGGGAGAACAGACCAAGTTGATCTCATCCAGGACAACTGACTTTTCTCCTTATTAATTCCTTATTTAGCTGAACTATAAATATTATTAAGTTTTTGCTTAGGAATTGCCAGAGCACCATACTGTTCAACAGATGAGGTTGGTGTGTTTTAATTGTATGCACTCTGAACACGCTTAGTTTAGCTCCCCCTCTGTACTCCACATTTTCCTAAATTCCAGTTATTGGAAAGACCTTTTTCCTTACAACTCAAGGCACAGATTTTCTTAATTTTTTTCTGTTGGTTGGGGGAAGGGTGGGAGGTTGGTTTGGGGGCATGTGTGAGAACAGGAGGATTATGGGGGTGGAATGGGTTATGACACATTTTCATTTGCAGCTGCTACAACTCCCCTGCCTTAATCCAGCCCAGATCTCAGCAGAAACCTAACACCATTCTGGTGACCTTAGAACTGCACCAGTGCCTCACATCACCAAATAAGGTAAGTCGTTTGTTATCTGAGCCATAAATATTTACATCCACTAGTGACAAATGTATAAAGAGTGTGGAGTGACTGTGTAATTTCAGCTGCTCTCCTCAAGCCTGTCAATAGTTTCTCTTATCTCCTGAAAGCCCTAATGACTGATGTGTGCTAGTTGAATAAAAATGTGCTCCTCAGCTTGTTACCCTCCTCTAATTGTTCATTATGACCACATTAGTCACCTCAGAAGTTTTTATTTTCTTTTAAATTTAAGGCCTATTACGTGAAATTGTTCAGAGTGGCAGATGTGCAGTGGACTCCTGGCCTCCCTCATTCGTTCATACGCTCTATCCCCATTGTTGCCCTAAACCAGGAAATCATCACCATTTCTTCTTCTTTCTTCACTAACATTAATAGTGACAAAACAATTCCTTTTTTGTTTCATTCCCTCTTGCATATATTTGGCTTGGGAGGCTAAGTCTTAATGATGTGTCTAAGCAGTGTTTAGACATATGCTGATAACTTTCTAAATCAAACAGGTAACCACACCACAAAGTGGTTATGATATTAAAGTATTTTGAAGCAAGCACAGTGAAAAATCTTTCAAATATGAACTGGCCTGAAACTGAGCATGCTAAGGGTAAAGAGGATCCTCTTTTATTCTTCTATCAAGAACTGGACTATTAAGAAAAAATGGAAAATCAGTAAGATCATGCTGTTGGTCTTCTCAACCAGGTCATTATGCAGAGCTTGTATTTCTATATAAATACTAAAAAAAGAACCCCAAAGGTTAGATAAAGAGATAAAAATATACTTAATTAATTTGAAAGATGAGAATTAACAATAGCTAAACATTTGGATAATTCAACTTTATTTTTTTATTTACTTTTAGATTTTATTCATTCATGAGAGACAAGGAAAGGGAGGCAGAGACATAGGCAGAGGGAGAAACAGGCTCCCTACTGTGAGCCCGATGTGGATCTCGATCCCAGGACCCTGGGATCACAACCTGAGCCAAAGGCAGACACTCAACCACTGAGCCACCCAGGTGCCCCTGGATAATTCAACTTTAAAAGACCTAAGTCGGGCAGCCTGGGTGGCTCAGCGGTTTAGCGCTACGGTCAGTCCAGGGTGCGATCCTGGAGACCCAGGATCCAGTCCCACGTCGGGCTCCCTGAATGGAGCCTGTTTCTCCCTCTGCCTGTGTCTGTGCCTCTCTCGCTCTGTGTCTCTCATGAATAAATAAATAAATAATCTTTAAAAAAAAGACCTAAGTTATTTTTGTTAAAAGGATGAGTGAACTACTGCTGACTAACTACACAAATGCCTTCATCACAAGCATAACCTTTGAGAAAAATAGCTACAGATTTCCCTAAAACACTGTGATGGCTTGATGGCTAAAATTCAAAGGCTAAATTTTAGATCAGCCTCTGTAGGATTGTTCCGGTAGATAGAATTTGGATTTAGCAAGAACTTTAGCAAACCCTCAGAAACAATGAAGTTGATAACTTGCAGAAATCATACCTGGAAGGAAGACTCAACTCCCAATGCTTTGCATATAATTTGAGTGTAAAAAATATTAGTTGAACGAATGAATGAGAAGAGAAGTTGAGAAAAACAGGAAAGAAAGGATCTTAAGAGAAAGGGTGATCCTTAAAAATCTTCATTAGAAAGCGTGTCAGGAATTTAGCTCTTCTCATCTTTGTGTGTGTGTGTGTGTGTGTGTGTGTGTGTGTGTGTGTGTGTGTGAGTGTTGTGAGTTTGCATAGCAGTGACTGATCAGGATAACACTGGTTTCCATGAGTCAGTGGCTTATAGGAGATTAAGCTAGAATGGACTGCAGAGATGGAGTTCACTTAGCGGGGTTTACGTTTGTAACCTTAAAAATTATTTGGAATTCAGTTACCTGAATTAACAGCCATGTGCTCAAGATAATTTTCAGTAATACGTTGGCTGCTATTCAGGCTCAGGAACATAACTTGCCTCTAGAACGCAACTCCGTCTTCACCTACTGCTCAGCCCTCTACTTTCTAAATATTCAGTACCCTCTTAATGTTTCCTAGCTGAACAGAGTTCTTGCCTTCCTACCAGGGCTTTATATCCTCCTTGCTCTCAAATTATCTTTTCTTCCCTGCCCAGCAAAGGGCCCGTTTCCTAAATTACTTCTTTTCAGCTTGATATTCATGTGATTATTAAAATAATTGTCACTATGACTTACAGATTTGATCTCCCCAGGATATTTGCTTTTTAAAAAGAGGAGTTTGCTAATCCAAATTAATTTCTAATTGTTCAAATATTTATATGAGAAGAGGTAGAAATATTTTAATTAGAAGACCTTTTGGTGGCTCCATCTACTCATCCCTCTTTGGACTGGGCACCCACTCCAGCACTTACTCAATTCCACCAAATAGTACAACATACAAATCAACACTGTTCAGTTTCATACGGTCATACTCTCCTATGTTCTTTGGCAAATGTCTTTTCATCACAAAATTCCCAGTGGTTAGAGAATTATAGTTAGACAAATGCAACAAAGCTTAAAGGAGTCACCATTCAAAATAGAAGTTACAAGGGGTGAGAGTGTCCATTGTTGGAGATAATGTTCCATGGAGGCAGACCACCTGAGATCAAGTTATATCACCTTGGGACAGTCATTTAACTGCTTACTCCCCATTTCCTGATCTGTAAAATGGGAAACATGCCATTGCTCTATGGATTTAGGAACTAATGAATGTGAACATGCTGAGAAAAATAAAAATCTCAAATAGAAACCATTGTTATTATCAGCCAGTAGAGAGTTTAAGTAGAATACTTAAGGTATAATCACTATTCTTCAGCCACATCTCCTTTGAAGAACAAATCTTCTGAAAATATGATCAGTATTTCTTATTTTTATCCATTTTAATTATTTTTTTGCCCTTAAAATGCAATTCAGTGTTAAGACTTCAAAATAAATAAGCAAATCATTTTTGTCCATCTTTATTCCACTTCTCAGTCTTTTTTTTTAAGTTTGGGAATGAATATTGTGAGATAGTATGCAGAGTATGCGGGGAGACTTAATAAATTGGCCAGAGCACAGAACTTACAAGTCATAGTCAGAAGCCCTCAAAACTAGCCTTGATTATAGTTTTTCAACAATAGACCTTGGGAGTGTCACCAAATCTCACTGAGCCCTGTTTTTCTTATTGTTTAAAGGGAGATAATTCAGCCATTTATTCAAGAAATACCTTAAGCACAGTCTATGGCATCAATGATGGAAATATAATTTAAATTTTAAGTCTGCTCTTTCCCCTGAGGGTTCATCTGCCCTATCTCATAAGAATTTTTTGAGTTTCAAGTTAGATGTATAAGAATATGACTTGGCAACTCTAAAGTTGTCTATAAATAGATAAAATTAAGTCTTCATCGTGCAGAGAGCTACTTTTAAGAATGGCAAACAGCAATTTTTAATCTTTGGTGAACATATAACCAAAGGCATAGGTATTACATATTCAAATAGGGCTTCCCAAGAAGGTCCATGGAGGTTTTGTCTTATTTTTTAAATCAACAAAAGGCTTAAATGCCAAAAAAAAAAGGGGGGGGGGAGGGCAAGATAAACACTTGAACTTCGTCCTCTTTTTCCTTCTATGATCCTCTAAAAGCAAATGTCAGCAACAATAGTTGCACAGTATATTTGAATAATAATGCTACCCTGTTCTTTATGTTATTTGAATGTGTTCTAAAAAGAGCCATCTTATGTGGTCACTAGCAACTTAAATAAATCCAATTTTAGTTAACTTCTTTGGAACTTATAAGTCATGAGCTAGGCATGCATAATGACAAAATCCTTTCTAAAACTTAATTTAAGATTCATTAGTAAGCTAGGTTATAAATTATGATAATACATTTTCATAGAATCAGGTTTAAAATCAAAGATTTGGAAATAAATAAAGAGAAAAATTAGACTTAGACTAATGAGTGGGCAGGACATGCCTTGAGGCCTTTTGGTCTGAGTCACGTGTTAATGGTGAAATTTGGTTGTGTTTGGTTACATGTTGCCCCATTTGGAAGGCGGCTGATTTTTTTCAGTCAATGTTCCTTCTTCCACTTTTGCCTTTGAAAGTCCCCAACAGTTCCAGTTACATGTGCATGGCATATTTCTACTTTGAAATGATTCATTATAGTCTCATACTTATTTCAGACAAGATTTCTACCTGCTTTAATACAATAGAAATGTGTTCTATGTGATTTGAAAAACAAAAGGTGAAATTAAACAAAACAAAACAAAAGAACTGTGGATCAGAGTGTCATGAAGAAAACATATTGCAGATCCTGAAACACCTAATCACATTGCAGCTAGAAGGGTTCTCAAAAGTATCAGTGACACAAGAAATGTCTTTGGGAATATCTTCATTTTTATATATGTTTTTTTTTTTCATGAAGTGCTTCATTATTCATATATTATGAACTGTTCATAAGATTTGGCATAGATTCTCTCCTCCAGGCACTTTGGTCTCCAGTGACCTGTTAAAATGGTCTTAGCACGTTCACAAGGCTTTTCATTGCAGTCCAGCCTGTTTGTAAAAACGATCCATCAATATCATGTTCAGATGACAGTCTATGTAGAACCTGCCTTTGCTTAAGCAGCCTGTCTAATGCTGAGAGCGTAGAATTCTATCCAGGAATGACATCTTGAATAAGTTTGGGTTGGGGCATATTGCATTCTTCTTCAAGACTATTTTTTTTTCCTTCTCTTCAGACATTTCCTTGCTTTTACAAGGCTATAAAAATAGGAACACATTTTTCTTTCCTTTGAAATTATGTTGGCCCCAGTTTTTCTCTTCTCTGGGGTACGAGATAATTAAATCTGCATGCAAAGAAGGAAATGTTTACAAAGCCATGATTTTGATGTCATGTGCTGTATTCAGCCCAATATCTGTGACAGCCCATCCAACCTCTGCTTGTTGACATCAGCTGAATTATCTGGGCTGACATTTATGGAGGCTATCATTTATAGGACTTTATGGTTGTCTTCCAAAATAATATGCAAAGGAGTTCTCCAAAGGTAGTTTCACAATTGTTACCCACATTCTGAGTGATTCCTGTACTTGCAGGAGAAGACATGACTAATTAGACTGAATTAAAAATAGCCCAGAAAGCTGTCAGTGACAGATATGCATTACATACACTAGCTCTAGTCCAGATGCTGGAGATACAGCAAACTCTCCTCCCTTTTAGCAGCCCTTAATTGAGCTTCAAGTTGGTTTTGTGTATTTTTGAAAAGTTTTAATGGTTCCAAGAAAAAAAAAAAAAGGACTCACTTTTTATTCTTTTTAACATTACTACTCCATTAGTAATCTTTTCCTCTCCCAGGGTGGGCTGGCTGACATGCAGCATGTGCCTCTTCCCTAGATGTGATGCTGTTGAAAGGGGTCCCCACCACTTCCTTTCTCCTTCAGCACTCTTCATTGCATGCCCTAAGTCAGCTTATGTTCTTAATAGTAAAAATGCAAACAGACCCCAAAAGGTATGAGTTCATGTGCCAGGGAACTGAGAGGAGGAAGAAATCCAAGAAGAATATAAAAATATTGTTTGCCACACACCCTTGTAATCTATGGCATCTCAACCTTTTATTCTAGGGGGTAGAAGGCTGAAAACAGCTTATTTATTTGTCGTTCTTACAAAGAAGTGATACCACACTTGGATCCCTTCTTTGTGGCTTGCCTAAGAAAGCATTATTCACCATAGCTGCATCTAATTTTATGAACCTAGATGCCAAGCCTTGCATTATATACATTTAGAATATCACCTTATTGTTAATCCTTTCAACAACACTGTGAGGAATATATTATTATCCCCATTCTGCAATCATTGAAACTGAGGCATAAAGTGATTGTTTCCAAACCCTAAGGTAAGAGACCTAAAACACAGAAGAATAAAGACTCTAGGCCTATTATTTTTCCCCTAAAGGTCCATGATCTTAAATGCTTTATTATATTCCATTCTTAGAGTAACAAAGTGAAGAAAAAAATTTATTTTAAGGGCACCTGGGTGGTTCAGTGGTTGAGCATCTGCCTTTGGCTCAAGTCATGATTCCAGGGTCCTATAATCCAATCACGCATTGGGCTCCCCAAAGGAAGCCTGCTTCTCCCTCTGCCTATGTCTCTGCCTCTCTCTGTGTGTCTCTCATGAATAAGTAAATAAAATCTTTTTTAAAAATCTATTTTAATAGCATCCTTTTATAAATCATGAGAGTAAGAGCTGATGAGGTATTCCAGTTCTTTCTCATTTAGTGGCAGAACTAGAACTCCAGCATTCAGGTCACCAAACTTGAGTACATGTTTTGGGCAATAACCCTCCAGTAATAACAGCACATCCTTGAAAAAATAATCCTGTTAAAGTACACTATCTAGATTAAGTTTAGGTTTTACATCTGTTTGCCATTTTATACCTAATAACTAATAGGATTTCATCATTGCGCACGTTAAGATCAGAATTCTGAAATTTAAGACTGAAAAAAATATGAAATTTAAGACTGTAAAAATCGTGGCCCCCTTCACCTTGAAGCATGTGAACTAATGCATCTCTGCTTAAACACTCCTCTCTGTCATATGGCTTTATTCTTATCTTTCTGAATATTCCAGGTGCATTTTCATTATGTTAGTAACTCTGGAACGTTTCCCCATTTCTTCTTCCCAATCTTATGACTTATCATTACCAGCATGTTCCAAAGGAGGAAACTGAGGTACCTAGAGGTAGAATAAGTTGCTTAACTTATTTAAATTATAACTTCCTTAAAGAAGACAGTATGGTTCTGTAGTAAGATCAGCGAGTTTGAGCACAAGAGAGACCTAAAGTTCGACTCTCAGTTCTGAAAAGCATTAGTTATGCAAATTTAGTTAATTACCTCTACCTCTCTAAACCAGTTTCCTCATTTGAAAAATTGGGGTAATAAAGCCTAACTCATGGAGTCATAAGGCTCAAAACTGAAAGTGTTAGACCAGCACTCAATACATAGTAGGCTCTCAAAAATGTTTAGTTCCCTTCTATTTTGTATTCCATACAAACACCCAGGAAATGTTTGTTGTCAGCCATAAAATTTTGACTCAAGGATTCATTAACATAGAGAGCAGCCTGAGTAAAACCACTTTTTCCCCAGCACTTAAAAATGCTTAGTATCCAGTTGGGGATATGGATTCAAAATGGAATAAAACAACTTGGCAGGAAGATCTCCTCTTTTCACAATTGCTCCCAGCCTTAGTGAGAAAGCAGGCACAGTAAACCATTCCCCTGTTTCTTCAGGAAGAAATATAAATCTGGAATGTCAGATGGTCAGGAAAGAAGAGAGAGGAAGATAAGGGAGCTACCTGATGGAAGGATAAATCTCCACTTGACTTATGCCCAAAGGAAATCTGGGTTAAGTTATTGGGGTTCAGGCCCAAATGCTTTTTTAAAGCATCATCCACAGACACAGCTTCCCCAAACACACTATTTCATCAGATACTAGGAATTGGATTTGGATTATATAGAATTGTTTATCTTCAACTACAATTTTTAACAACCATGTAAGCTAAAAATTCAAAACTTCAGTGGATAGTATTTGACAGAAAGATAGGAGGAAAAATATCTAAATCACTAAGCATTGAACTCCCATATATTAAAGCTGTGAATGATATATATTCCCTTATACCTGCCTCCCAGCCAACAACAATAATAATGGCAATGAACTCTTATAGCCTTCTTATAGTGAGTACCATTACCCCTTTCATAGAAGAAGAAATTGAGATTGAGGGAGTGCACTGTGTTTCATAGTCTCAGTGAATGGACTAAACTGTGCCAAAACACTAGAAAACATCTTTTCTTTCTTTTCTGAATCAAAGCATCACTCTGGTTATATGATCTTAATATTCTTAACTTAATATTCTTAACTGCAACCTTTGCTCCTCAGTCTTGAAAACCACAGAAATAAGACAGTTAACCAACTTTTTTTGTGCTTCCTATGTGAAACCAATGTAAATCTCTTCTTAAAATCCTTATATAAATTTTATTAAGTAAACTTTTTCTGTGTAGGACACATAGGAATATTCAGAATTCATTTTCTAAAGAATTCTCTCACCAGTAATTTGTAGAAGTTGCTGAATTGCGAAACTATATTTAGGACATTACTAAAAATTATGTTGTTTTGAAATGAAATTATTTAAGTGGGAAATTACTCCCTATCAGTTTCAGTTGGTCAGGTCATCACCAACTATATAGTTTCTCCAGGGCCAAGTTTCCCCCCAAACCCCCAAACTTTGTGATGTACATTGAGCTTCAGAGGTGCCTGGAAAATCAATTAAGATCTAAGTCAACTCTTCCTAATAGAGGGTGGCTTGTGCATCCATTAGAATAGGCTAATTATGCTGCCATAGTAACAAATGACTTCAAAAACTCAGTGTTCTAAAAGAATAGATTTTCCAGTTGGGCTACATGAGCAGAGCAGTTCAGCAGGAAGGCTATGTTCAGGATAGTCATTCAAGGGACCCTAGACTGCAGATGGTCCTTCTCAACACAGACTGCCACAATCGTCGTGGTAAGTGGAAGGGAACATCACCCACTGGCTCTTGAAGCTTGTACCTGGGGGAGACATACTTCACTTCTGTTCACATTTCATTGGAGAGAGCAAGTCTATGGTATTACAGGTATTCCAACTTCCCTTGACTGATGGGTTTGGTGCCATTGACCTTGCAGGCCCTCTAACAAGGAAAGGTCAAGATCCCTACTTCTGAAGAGTCTAAATACTTTCTGCCAACCCATAGGTGGCAGCCTTTAAATTTCAGCAAGGTGACATGTTTATTTGGCCATGCCTAGGATGTGAACTTATTTCTTCCACCAAGCCCACTATGAGAGAAAGCAACTTATTTTATATATTAAGAAAGAAATTTGAAGAAAAAAATTTTTAAAGATGCTTAACTAAATGTCAGTCACTTGGGACTCATGAATTCTTTCTTATTCCATCCATGGCACCTCATTTTGACTAACTTGCATGTAATGAGATAAGCATGAAGACCAGGGTTAGTTTCTACATTCAAGGAAAATATGAAGGTACAATCCAGTAATAATTACTTCAAGTTTGTAACAAACAATTACTAGAATAATTCTCTAAATTTAAATATGTAAAATAATTGTTTCTTAAATGTAAAACAACAACAACAACAAAAAACCTGTGAAAGTACTGAACCCTTGACTATAAGATAAAATACAAGATAGATTAAAAGAAGTATATTGGTCAAACTGGGTGATCACAACACACACAGAGGTAATGGAATATAAATAAAATTTTGAGAGTGTCAGTATAAAATTAACATTTAATATTTGTAAATTTTTAGTAATTTAACTGTTATTCTTTTAAAAAGGGAAATAAATATTTATGATCTATATCTCAAGAAAAGTGTGCTTATTTTTGTTCAGACTTTGTGTATTAGGTTACATTGCCTTTTGGTTCCAAGGCACCCTCATGTCAGGAACACAAAATAAGGACTTTTAATTGCTTAATATGAACACCTAAGGTAACGAAGTGAGAGTTAATGACAAAATAGCTATCATCCCCGTGAGAAGCTTCTATTTCTGTTGTTCCCAACATAATAATATTGAATGTCGTGTAATAGTTTTGCCCTTACTCTATAACATATGTGATTATGTGACAATAACATACCCTTATGTCTAAGGTAGCCTACCCCTTTTTGGATGCAATCCAAGACAAATTCCTGATATTCTTTTTTTTTTTTGGTACAGCTTTTAGCAAGACCTCAACAGATTGACATTTAGATGGTATTTGTCCCAAAACAGTTGGAATACTTCAGTACCCTTAAAGTCATCATCATTGCCCCACAAAGGGAAATAAATTCACCAAAGAAAATACATACACCAAAGACAATTCTTACAAGTTAATATTACTCCAAGACCACAGCACCAAATCCCAACATAGAATTTCTATGAGGTAGACAACCATATGTGCAGATATGATTTGTCCTCGAAATACAAATTATTCTAGAACAATGTTGAAAGCAAGCTCAACTGTCAGCTCTTTTTTCTCACTAAAACTACACACTAATAATAAAAAGAAAAAAAATCTCTAATTTAGGTGGGGCCTTTGGAAGTGGTAGTGATTGAGAGTAGAAGGGGCTCTGAGGGCTTGCTCTTGTCACTGTTTTGACATCCTAAGAGAAGAAATGAACTACAAATAGATGTTTCTTGGGTGTCTCTTTGGTTAACCTTTAAGATGGAGTTGAATTAACCAATTGGCGAGGGGGGTGTAGATGAACTGTGGCTATTGAAGGAATATGCTATAGTTGTTCTGCACTTCTTAAAATGATTACAAAATTAACAGGCATTTATAAGGGCTGGACAAGGATGGTTATATATTCAGATATATGACCAGCAGTGTCTCTACATTACACACACTTAAAAACTTTGCCTTGATTTATTTAAATTAAAAAAGTAATGTTTACAGAATAGCTTGTTTGCAACTCTGGCTTTCTAGACTCAAGAGTATACCAAATATTTGCAGAAATTAACCATGTACTCTTTGCCTCCTAATTGCCAACTGTGAAATTGATCTTTTAATTATTGCCTAAAGCCATATGTATTAAAGTTACACGGCAATATCCTTTAAAACAATTTGGCCAGGCTGCTTGCAACAGTCTTAATTTGAGCATACAAAATAGGCATCTGCTTCCCCCCTACCCAATGTCTACATGTATTAATCACAGTGAGGTTATTTTTTGATAAATCCATTATTTGGATTTATCAAAAGTGTATGTTTCAGACCTAAATGGTATAGCAGAAATACTTATGAGCATTAGATATCCAAATCACATCTTCCAATTTAGATAAATTATTATAGAGGAACTTGATACATTTATATTACTAACTATTGAGAACTATTTAAATGTTACTGACTGAAATCAGTTACTTAAATATACAGTATTTCTCATGCTCAACACTGCCCTAATAAGTACATACATTTAATCAGTATGTTATGGTAAGGGTCCTGAAACTGGAAAAATAATTAATTTGCTGAGTCAAACTGCAACACTGAAGTTAGATCCAAATCTGTTTGAATCCCAGGGAACAGCAAGATTATATAATAACTTCAAAACCCACCTCCTTGTCTATCAAATGGAGATTACTATATGTATTCATATGGATAGCATAATGATTATGTTAAATACTATTTCTGAACAAGCTCAATAGCTAAAATCTTCAAGAGGGACTTATAGTCATACTGCTAGTCAAGACCCCTTACAAGCTGGGGGTAAATGGGCAAATGATAACTTCACTGTCTCTGTTTTTTTCATCTGTAAACTGGGCATAATAACAGTACTTTTTCCGTAAGTTTTTTCATAAGAATAAAGTGAGGTTAGATATGTCAACTGCCTAGAATTAGACCTAGAATAAGAATAGTAGAAGCTTAATTAAAGGGACCCCTGGGTGGCTCAGTGGTTGAGCATCTGCCTTTGGCTCAGTTCGTGATCCTGGGGTCCTAGGATCAAGTCACTTTGGGATCATGCTTTTCCTTCTGCCTATGTCCCTGCCTCTCTCTGTGTGTCTCTCATGACAGGATGAGCACTGGGTGTTATACTATATGTTGGCAAATCAAACTCCAATAAAAAAAAATATATACAAAAAGGGTGGAAAAAAAAGAAAATTTCTAAAAAATAAAAATAAAGAAACTTAATTATTTATTATCAAGTATTAATAGCAAATTTTAAAATACCTGCTATCACTTTATGTAATATCAAGCATACTTAATAAAGGATGGGGATGAATTTGCTTAGGATTCCACAGAGTTCAAAGTCTTATTTAGAAGTTTGGGTATTACTCTTTATTTTTATTTCTTCATTTTGATTTGAGATTGGAGGACTGATTTTTATCTGCAGGCTTTTTCCAAAACATGCTAGCCTTCTTGATGTAATTTCCTATACATCAATCAGTGTATCATTGGATAATGTGCTGAGGAGTATAGTAACAGCGTCTCAAGAGACAGTGCAAACTCTAAGCGCTCACAGGGGATCTCATTTTGTCATGCTCTTTAAAAATAATCTCTACGCTTAATTCCCTGCTGCCATCCATTCTATCAGTTGGAGTTGCAAGTGACACTCAGCGACTAAAATTTTTTGAGTTCTGGTATTTTTATATTCTAATTTCAAAAAACAGATATATATGTGATAAAATTTATGTGCTAGCCTTACTTTTGAGCCAGCTGGTCCAACATGGGGCTTTGGGAAGACTTTAAACTACTAAGCTTAATAAATTCTTTAACTACTTTTTTGCATTTCATTAAATTACACTTGGAAGTGCTTGCTGATTAGCCACTTCAGAGAGACAGTGAAGTTAAAGTTATTAAAATATCTTCAATGCCTTGGAGGAAGTATGTTATTTAGAGAAATAACAAAAACTGAATTGCTTATAATTTTACTCAATGAATGTTGTACCTCGCCCTACTTTCCCTCCCTGCAATGCTTCCATAAGTACAAAGAATCTGGGTATTCAGGAAGATTTTGTTTCTTATTCTTGTATATTTTTAGAAATGCTAATGGACCACATTTAAATATAATTTTAAGGGTTCTGAGAATATGTACTTAAAATTAATTTTAAAATATAGCATATAGCATGTCTCTATTCTTTGGCACGTTTAGACGTGAGAGATACCATATGCACACCAACATGCATTATCAATCAATTTTCAAAAAATTAGAACAAAAAAAACTAAGCTGTAGATTTCATGTAGTACAATCTCTCTTTAATGATTCAGAAAGCATTTAAAGACTGAAATACCATGTGGTCAATATTATGAATATAATTTATCTCTGTAACACTTCTTTACTACAGATTTTTAGAGGTGCCAAATGAATAGCATACTCCAGTTAATCAACTATAATATTCTTCCTTTTAAGAATTCTAATTTAGAGCAGTTATTCTCAGAATGTCCCCAGACCAGCAATATCAGTATCATCAGAGAGCTTTGGGTCTTTCCTCAGACCTACTGAATCAGAAATTCTAGGGATGTGGCCCAGCAATCTGTTTTTCAAGCCCTCTGGGTGATTCAGATATAGCTAAATTTGAGAGCCACTGAATTAGAGATTCACTATGGAATAAAAGAAACATGTGCTTATGACCTTGATCCTTTGTGTTATTGACTATAGAGAAATGTCAGGCATTGGGCAGCCCCTTTAAAGTGTGGGCTTAAGCAGCAATAAATTTGGAAAGAGAAATTCTATTTCTACTAGGAGCAGTAGATAGTTATAAGGCTTGAAGAGCCTCATGGGGAATGTTACTCTAGATTAAAATTTTTATGAACTTATAACCACCCATTGATCCCATCACCTCAACTTGGCTTCAGTTTTAAGGCATCCCAGAAAGGTAGGCATACTTAATAGGGCCGTGGTGGTTATGGATTTCACCAGCTGCCTAAGGAGATTCACTTAGATTTCTCCTATTTCTTTTGCATGAAATAAAGAATGAGGAGCCATCTAAGGTTTTTTAAAATTAGAACTGAGGACAATTCAAATGACTATAGGAAAAAGAAAACATTAATTGAATGTAGAGTTGCCAGATAAAGTACAAGATTCTATATTAAACTGAAATTTTGGATAAACCACAAATGATTTTTTTAGTACAAGCATGTCCCATGCAATATTTGGAGGCATACTTATATTAAAACCAGTATTTTGGGAGTGCCTGGGTGGCTCAGTCAGTTGAACAACTGACTCTTGATTTCCTTCATCTCATGTCATGATCTTAGGGTTCTGGGATTGAGCTCAGCAGCAGGCTCCAGACTCAGAATGGCATCTGTTTGCGTTCTTTCTCTCCTTCTCCCTCTGCCCCTCACGCTGCTCACATGCACTCTCTCCCTCTCTTTTTCTCTCAAATGGGTAAATAAATCTTTAAAAAAAAAACATGTTTGTTATTTACTTGAAATTTAAATTTAAGACAATTTTATGTCCTTTTATTTGCTAAATCCAGCAAACTTAACCTTGTGCCTACTATTTCTAGTTAATCCCTTTGATGATCTTTTGGTAGTGTCATATTTATTGCATTTAGTCGAACTAGGTATTTGCTGTTGTGTTGCTAAGTTAATTAACAGTTGTTTTTTGTTATTTTGTCTTGTCAAATATATCAATAATATGCAGTTTTTATGTATTTATTTGGTAGAGGAAGACAAAATATACATCTAAACAATAATTATATATTTTCTGTGAATTATTTTCACCTAGAAAATGATCTTGTATCTTATATGATTTTATTTGATATGAAAACTAAATATGATTCCATTTATCTTTCTAGTTTGTAAGAAAGTAGCAAACACAATTATTTTTACAAATCTAACGTTATTTCAAATAAATTCTAGAGGTTTAATATTTCCACCATAATTGGTAAACAGTTTTTAAAAGAGAATCTTACATTTGAATTATTGCAAGAACACTTTTCATTTAAACCTTGTTATAGTGCACAAAACCCTTTTACAGATACTATGTCTTTGATTCTTATCATTTTGATTTGTGAGATTTGCTGTAAAAGATATGTTACAGAAATCATGTTTACGGATAAAAAAATTGAGATGGAGAAATGCTAAGAGATTCTTCTAAGATCATATTCTGGGGGAATTATTCTTTTTTAAAAATATATATATATATATATATGTTTTTATTTTAATCCTAGTCATCCAGTGCTCATCAGGACAAGTGCATTGTCTAATCCCTGTCACCTATTTCACCCATCCATCACTCCCCTACTCTTGGTAACTATCAGTTGAGATGGTTACGGACATATGGTGAAGAGTCTGTCTTTGCTTATATATCTTTCTCTCTCTCTTTTTTCCCCCTTTGCTCATTTATTTTGTTTCTTAAATTCCACATGTGAGTGAAATTGTATGGTATTTATCCTTCTCTGACTTATTTCACTTAGCATTATACTCTTTAGCTCCATCCATGTCCTTTGCAATTTTAAAACTATTCTTAATGTATGTCTGGTAAAAAATGATACTGTGCACTTCTCCTGAGATTAGCACTTCTGCATACTTATATCATTGACATCTCTTAGACACCCAATGTGCAAAAGAAGCAAATTATACTTTGCCCTTTTTACAAATAAATAAATGTAAGCTCAGAAAAATAACTTGCCCAAGTTTATAAGATCATCACATAATAAATGAGAGAGCAGTGACATAAGTATAGTGCTCTATCAACCATGCCATAAGTAGAACCCTGTTGAAGCATAAGTAATGAATCTTTTATTTATTAATTTTGTGAAGTTCAGAAGTTGTTTTATTTTTAGAAACTATAAACCACAATTGTCTTAGGTGTCTTTTTTTCTGTAGTGAAATACCACAATTCATTTAAAACTTAGGAGGAAATAAAATATAGCATAGGACCTTGATTGATAATAAATTCTCTCTGTGACAGCACTGAGTCAGATGACAAAAGGGTAAAATTAGTCTTTAAATAAAGATCCATAGGTTCATAAGGCCAGAAGAATTAAGATATTACCAAAAATCCATTTAAGTTCTTACTTCTGCATGGGATGTAGAAAGCTAGAAAGAACATTCCTGCCACCCTCACAACAAGAAAAAGCTAAACAATCTATAAAATTATAAGTTTTATAGACCCATCAGAGAGTTGAAGATGCAGGACAACCAACTAGTCAAATCTAATAAACGACAGGCTCCTTCAAGGAGATGGGGCATGGGGATTGGCTTGTCTGGGGTAAATAAATAGCATAGGAGGAAAATGGGACCATCATAAAAGGAGGTAATAATTTCATGTAAAATATTTGATCAATTGTTAATGTCGGAGTATGAGCTACCATGAAAGTATAGAATTCCTTGGAACTGTAGACAGAAGGAGAGTTGGCAACCAGCCACAGACCCTTCTCCATAGACCTAGCCATATATTCACAAGAAAGGATGGGAGCTAGCGGGTAACCGAGACAGCTTCCATTGGTGGTGAAAGCCTTGGAAAGGGGAACAGAGTCTGTGCAGGAGAGGCATGACCCCAAGACTGGATCATTTTCTTCTATTTCCCCTATGAAGCAAGGTTTTGTGCCATCAAGGGAAGGGCAACAAACCCTCTTTGGGTCTGCACAGGTTAAAAAGCATTGAGACCAGGAGAAGAGGACAGGAAAGAGCCCTCTACACTGGTGGAAAGGCAGGAAATGAATTTGGGTCCAGACCATTAGAGATGGTCTCACCAATGGGAGAGTAGCCATAGGAAACTTTCTTCCGGGGATCCCTGGGTGGCTCAGCGGTTTTGCACCTGCCTTTGGCCCAGGGTGTGATCCTGGAGTCCCAGGATCGAGTCCCGCGTCGGGTTCCCGGCATGGAGCCTGCTTCTCCCTCTGCCTCTCTCTCTCTCTCTCTCTCTCTCTCTCTCTCTGTCTGTCATGAATAAATAAAAAATAAATTTAAAAAAAAGAATACTTTCTTCCACCCAAGACCTATTAAAGATACAGGACAGAGTTTGGCTGCCATGGGGAGGTAGAACAGAATCACTGAGAAGGCCTCTTCACAGGGATATAAAAACACAGGGCTTGACTAAGACAAACTCTGAATCAGAACAGCCAAGAAAACCCTCTGAAAACCCCCACTAGGCTAGCAAGCATGAAGAACAAGTAAATGTAGTCTACTGCTAGAGGAGTTGGAAGAACTTGGAGCTCTCTCTGAGATACACGCCATATGAGACAGTCTAATGTTGATCATAGAACAGAAACATTGAGTAAAATGTTCTGGCAACTCGACCTCCAATCCAAATACAAGGAATCCAAAAGGATTTGATACCTATAGTAGGCTGAAGCTAATAATAGGAACAACAACAACAACAAAATAAAATCTAGCTCATTTCCTAACTAGATGGACTCAGTCTGCCCACAATAAAGACGAAGCAGAAGAGGCATGCTCATCTGCAGACATAACTACGACTTATCTTAGCCTCTACTGTCCTGTGTGTTATGTCTAGTTTTGGATTAAAAAAAAATACATGGCACATGAAAAAGAAAGAAAAAAAATATACTATCAGAACTCAATGCATCATCCAGATCAGACTCAGCTATATCCCAGATTTTGAGGTTATCAAACAGAATTTAAATATATGTGCATGTACAAACAACCTTGAAAAGATAGTCCAGAGCAAAGGACAGCCACCTCTCAGCTTGCAAGACATGTAGAAAAATGGACACCAGTGGAGAATTGCCAACAACATACATTTCTCATTTCTATGTTTTCTTGGCTTCTAGTGATATTTCTCTTGAGTTCCCACTCTGCTCACTACTCGGATTATTTTGCCTGACAGAAGCTACGACCAACTCCATTCGGCCTATGTCATGTAGCAGAATCTGAACCAAAAGCGTTTGAAATATCTATACCTTCTTTTGGCCAGGATGATATGCAGAAAGTGTACCAAATAGGCTTGTATAATATTTCTATCAGTGAAAATAAAGAAGAATTATGCCCAGGAATGGTTAGGACAAAATATCAAATTTTCAGAATCGATCTCTGTCCTCATCCTTTTCATTCTATTACCTAGGAAGTGACCTAGGAAGATGATACCTTTCTGAAGATTACCACATTCAGTGACTAAGCTATTTTTGTAAGGAAGAGGTAAGGAAAGTTGAGTCAGAAATATTTCTTTTTATTTTTTTAAGATTTTATTCATCCACCTTTCACTAAGGTGGCGCTGAAGGCGAAAAAGGAAGCCCCTGCCCCTCCCAAAGCCTAAGCCAAAGCAAAGGCTTTGAAAGCTAAGAAAGTGGTGCTGAAAGGCGTTCACAATCACAAAAAAAAGAAGATCCATGTCACCTACATTCCGACGACCCAAGATCCTGCGTCTCCGAAGGCAGCCCAAATATCCTCGAAAGAGCGCCCCCAGGAGAAACAAGCTTGATCACTATGCCATCATCAAGTTCCCCCTAACTACTGAGTCAGCCATGAAGAAAATAGAAGACAACAACACACTTGTGTTCATTGTGGATGTCAAGGCCAATAAGCACCAGATCAAACAGGCTGTGAAGAAGCTCTATGACATTGATGTGGCCAAGGTCAACACCTTGATCAGGCATGATGGAGACAAGAAAGCATATGTTCGACTGGCTCCTGACTCTGATGCTTTGGATGTTGCCAACAAAATTGGGATCATCTAAACAGAGTCCAGCCGGCTATAAATCTAAATATAAATTTTTTCACCATAAAAAAAAGATTTTATTCATCCATTCATAAGAGACACAGAGAGAGGCAGAGACACAGGCAGGGGGAGAAGCGGACTCCTTGAGGGGAGCTCAATATAAGACTCCATCCCAGGACCCCAAGACCACATCCTGAGCAGAAAGCAGGCTCTCAGTCGCTGAGCCACCCAGGCATCCCAGTCAGAAATATTTCTAAGTTAATTTTTGAAGAAGCTCTTTCAATGCTTAAACTTACCAGATACTTGTGGATGATGCAGAGCTTGCAAGTCCATCAACTTTGTTGAGTGGATCATCAGACTACAGCTGATTCAGAGAGCTGCAAGCATGATACAGATTAGGATCAAGGACCACAGTAGTGCGGCCAGAGTTGGCTGATTGGACTGGATGAGCAACACAGTGACCTGAAAAACTAAAGGCATCAGTAAGGCATCACTGGTAGCCCATAAAAAAGTGAAAGGTCTGACTTAACCCATTTGTCAGGAATGAGTGAAGCCATGCCCCCTGAGATGTGGCAGCATTCACCATAAGAACACAGGTCAACTTTATGAAGAGTCACAATTTCTGACATGCACTGGTAGTTTCCATGTCAGAAACACAACCTTTACTTTACTCCAGTCTACAATGATGGATATGTAGCCATACCTGGTAGCATGACAGATCGGGTAGCAATGATGACAATTGGGATATGCAGGTTTTGATTCTACTCAGTCTCACTGGAGAATGGAATTTTACCATGGATGTGAGAGACCCATACAGTTTGACCTGTAGCAGTGATTTATTTCTGTAGTTCACAGAACTGCAGAAAAAGGGTATGTTCCATTTGTGAGTTTGGAGTTTTCTATAACAGCTACATTGTTAGCAACAAGTCAATAAAAATGTAGCAAAGTTCATTAAAGGAAATAGTGGCTAGAGCTGTGACAGTGGCTTTGAATTCCATCCACAAAGTGGTGTGACCACATCCATTATTGATTCTGCATAGCTGACACCGAAGCTGAATGGCTACAGCAGCCCAAGGGACAACATCAAGTTTTGGCCTAGCCCAACCACCAGTGAACCCTGCCCAGACTTTTAGGGGGCCTCTGAGAATTGAAAGCCCCTTGGACCAATGGCTTTTCTTCACATGGAGGAATGGCATATAAAGTTTCTCACAGAGGAATAGCTATCACTTATTCTTATAAAGCCAAGATGCCTCTGAGGCCAGCTGTGTTTTAAATATACCATTTACAATGCAAAGCCAGCTGGGCCTCCCCACCTTGTTAGTTGAGTCCGAGCTGATATGTACTCAAATGGAAATATCAGGCAGGAGTGTCATAAGAGTTCCATAGGTCACGAGTTCAGTTTTGACAAGAGCCCAGTAGCAAGCTAATAGTTGCTTTTCAGGAAGGGTGGTAGCTGTATCAAGGAGGCGATAAGTCCAAACCCTAAAACAACTCTCTTGAGTGGAAGTTGCCTTTCTTTAACAGAAGCCTATAATTGGCAGAGTCATTAGTCACAGAGACTTGCAATTCAAAAGGGCCATTAGGGGAGTGGAGCCCCAAATGTACGGAGTGTGCCACAGCTTCCTGGACAGCTTCCAACACAGCCTGTTGTTGGGGCTGACCCATAGCTCAGCCAATATAAAGAATCAAATTGAATGCCCAGAGGAGGCACATACTGTCTCTAATCCCCAAGCAGTCCAGTAGGGGGTTTGGACTCAATTTGTTGGTGGGAAACTGAAATAACATTTTTTCCTTGACTGCTGAGGGGATGACATTATGAATCTGCCCAGACAGTCTCAAGAAACTTTACTTGGTGACTCATATAATCCCTTATCATTTTTCGAGGGGAAAGAGCTCAGTCTTCCAAGGCTGCTTGCTATGCAAACATGCTTGAAAGATAGCCCAGAAGAAAGGATAGTCAGTGTCTCTGCTTGAAAGAAATACAGAAATATGAGAACCCTTGGAGAATTGTCTCTCAGTACTGTACACTAAAAAGGATGAATTTTATTTCATGTAAATTATACCTGATTTTTCAAAAAATCTTTTAAACTTTCATTCAAGAAATCAGGCAGGATGAGAGTGTGAGGTAATCTGGAAATTGTTTCTTCTCTGTTGTCAAGAGATTTATTTCCTATGTAAGTTTTCTTTTTAAAACATATAATTGGATTGGAAACCAAACAAACAACAAAGCATGTTCTTAAGTGAAAGGACCTAATAGTATACTAAGCACTCGAATGCCATTAGCACTAATTCATTAAATTGAGTTCAGTCAGCTCTATGTACCTTGAGAAATCTACTGAGATGACTGAATACATCTCCCTTGATATTACAATCACTGATTATTCCCAGAAAAGGCAACATTTATGATGATGCATTTGTTTATAGTCCACAGGATCTTATATACAATCAGGAAGAAATAAGTCTTGAAGAATTCCATGAGAAGAATAAAAGTTCCTATGATTTACTACTCTGAAACTCGGTATTTTGGTAATACAAAAATCAGTTATTATAGATTATTTCACAGACAAAGGCTTTTTGGGTCTTTGGCCCATAAAAATGATCTGGGCTGCTTTACAAATAAAAGATGCCAGACTTCATGCCTACAGATTCTGATTTAATTGGTCTGGGGTGGGGCTCATGCTTTGGGTTTTTTTTTTTTTTTTCAAAATTCCTCTAAGTTATTCCAGGGTTATGACCAGAGTTCAGGACCACTGGCCAATGCAACAGAATATGCTGCCATGTTATTCTCTTCAGCTATTTGGTCTGTGAGAAAATTTCTAACACAAACCCTTAGTGTTATTTAACTATCTAAACATTTTTATCTATCACTTTGACTTTAAAATTCAAAATGCTCAAAATATTAATTCATTTCAGCATTTCTTAATTGTGAAGGTGGAGGTGGCAAATCAGAATTAGTTTTTCAAATTAAAATATCCATGCGTCCACCAGGAGATTCTAATGTTTGCAAAGGAATATGAGTGGGAGAGGGAGAAATATATAAGAGTTTCCTACATGATTCCGATACTCACTATGACTACTACCACTCCATCTCTTATGAAAAACCACTGATTTATCTCTTTTGCTTCTAACCTGCCAAAGGACTTAGATATGCTAAAACCCTCAGTGGTCACCCTCAAGTTTCTATCTTCTTATTATGTAATCAGATCAATTATTTGGGAAGCCCTAAAATACAAACGTGACAAAGGGAACGCTATTGGCTAAGAGAGACACCACAAATTAGAGAATTTAGGCCCAGAAATAGCCAAATGCTTCCCTCCTCTAAGAAATATATAACTAAATTCTATGGACAATCACAAATTTGTGCTTAAATGTAAAACATAAAATTTCTACAATGAAAAAAAAATGACCATATTAGTAAACTAAAAGTATCATATTCTGAAGCCCAGACTTTTCAATAAACTTTCTAAACTAACTCAGATGAGTTAGCTAACTCTCTGAAATCTAAACTCTCTAACTCATCACAAAAAAATCTTCCATTACTTTGAAACATAAATAATAATAATTAATAATGAAATTTCAAATCTTCCTTTCAATGTATACACTACGCTTATGCCTTGCTTCTAAAGGAAGGTGATCTCTCTAGAGTCTTTTAATTCTTTGCTACCCAAAATATGCTGTATGGACCAGCAGCACCCTATCACTTCAGGACTTGTTAGAAATCCAGAGTCTGGGATCCCTGGGTGGCGCAGCGGTTTGGCGCCTGCCTTTGGCCCAGGGCGCGATCCTGGGGACCCGGGATCGAATCCCACGTCCGGCTCCCGGTGCATGGAGCCTGCTTCTCCCTCTGCCTGTGTCTCTGCCTCTCTCTCTCTCTCTCTCTGTGACTATCATAAATAAATAAAAATTAAAAAAAAAAAAAAAAAAGAAATCCAGAGTCTCAGGCTCTACCCTAGGCCAACTGAATCAGAATCTTCATTTTAACAGTCTGCAAGTGGTTCTTATGCACGTTAAAACTTAAAACTTAAGAAGCACTGTTCTAGTCCATTGTTTTTAAGATGGTCATCTAAACTGCTATCCAGAAACATATAAATTATAAAACAAGTAGCACACAAAATAATCCATTTTAAAGAATTATTTTTAAAAGACATATGAAATTTTAAAATCTCTTTAGCTCTTTTCTTTAAAAGATTGAATAAGATCCTTACCATAGAACAGGGTGGGATTTCAGTCTTTCTCTTTGAATGAAGTCAATAGATGATGGAACTGGAGTTAGCTTCCAGGTGGGGATGGCAGTGGCAGCATTATGTGTTTTGTTGCTACTCTTTTTATCTCTGTTTCCAATTTCTATTTCAGAAAGCGAACAATATCAGGCCGTTTATTTAAGGTGACACAACTAAGTTTGAAGTTTTCTCTCCCACCTCTTCCCCTTGATGTTCATTACCTGTCCTTTTTATTTCATATTAGTGCTACATAATGTTATTTGTCCAGATAATGAACATCAAGGGGAAGAGGTGGGAGAGAAAACTTCAAACTTAGTTGTGTCACCTTAAATAAACGGCCTGATATTCTCCAGAATGATAATTAAAATCAAGCTAATTTCCAAAAGCAGCCCCGATTTAAACAATAACAGTAATATTATAAAATCATAACAGCAATGGCAAAAATATTTACAGGCCTTATTTGTTCTTACTGGTACATCTGGACATTGCATCATGAGTTTTCCCACTTCTATTAGCATCTTCTGTGTCCCCTTCAGTTCATACTGTGACCTCCAGGTGAGAATGCTTTCATACAATTTTTCACACCCAGTTAAGTGATGAATATTATCATGAAAGTAAAACTCTAGACTTTATGTTAAGATTTGTACAGTAAGTATTTTGAGCTGGAGACCATTATGTCATGTACATAACATTTTCACAATCTGGCAGCCAAAGGATTTTTTTTTCTTTTAATAATGCATAAAACACAGAATTTAAAATTTTCCAATTTATATAATTTGGTCTTGGTGGATAATTATGTCACTAATAAACACCATGCCTGAAAGTAACATGTAGAAAATGCATTTAGTAAAACCCTTGGCAAGCCGTGCCAATATGTGGACCATGTATGATGTAAAGGGCCAAGCCCTAATAAAGACCATGTTTTAGAAAGAATGTAGTGCAGATTGGCCTGATATACAGAGAAACAAGTCTGCCCTCTCGAAGTAACACCTTGTGCCAAAACTCATAATATGAGATGCTTGGCTCAATGCCATCAGAGTAGATTCTACCTATAGCCATTGTATTTCTGCAATGGCTTGAGGCCAGTCTCCTAATCTCCATAAATAAATGATTAAAAAATGCAAGCTGTGAAAAGATAAATTAGAATAACACATTTAATTAAATCACTACTTTGTTTTGTTTGTTTGCTTATTTTTGCCTCCTGTGATCACCTACTTTTTTCTTGTTTCAAAGGAGCAATTTTGCATTATTTGGGTTTGGAAAAGAAAAAAACAGCTGGACTTTCTTTATGCCTTAACTTAATGATTTTATTTTCCTAAGTCTGTTCCAGTCTGATTGTGGTTTCATGCCCTTATCAATGGTAGGAGAAATAGAGGTTTATGAAATGCTACTCTTTTGGGAAAGGGAAGGGGGCTGGGATGACTCTATCATTACAAAAGGAAATTTCAATAGAATTGGGATCTAGAAAGTTATTGGCCTGAAGGTTACTATAAAAATCAAAATTAGATTATTCAGAAAAAGATTGGTGTCAGATTACAGATATAAAGTTTAGCCTGCAATAAGAAAATTGAAAGGACAAAAGAAAGTATTTCTAACAGTGCGTAACACAGCTTGTAATACCTATTATTTATTGATCAAGTGAATGAATGAATAGGAAGTGCAGTATTCCATCATTTTGCATATGTTTTAAATTCTAACATACTCCAATTGTACTGGCTAATAAAATTAAATTACAATCTGATGGAAATATCACTGTTTTACCTTATGCTACTTTTTGGCAACTTTTAACACAGTGGACCACATGCTTCTCCCAGTGCCCTCCTCTTTTGGAATCCGTAATTCCATGGTTTCCTAATTTTTTGTTTGTTTTACTTCACCAGCTATTCTGAATGCTTTTAGCAAACATTACTCTTCTACTCTATAACTAAATGGTAGTAGCCCTCTGAAAAAATTCCAAATCTATATCTCATCCATAGCTCTCTTCTAAGCTTGAGTCTTGTAGAACCAAAAGCTCAATTTTCTTACTTAGAGTCCCATTGGTTCACAGGTATTAAAATTCACATATCTATGAAGACAATAAAAATTAGTCTCTTAGTCTTTTCTATTTCATAAAATGGAACCATCACATACACAATTATTTCAGCTGAAAACCTAAGCAGAAACTTATGCTTGGTTTCTGCCTTGCTTTACCCCCTCCCCAGTATATAATCCATCAGCAATTACTATCACTTTTAGCTCTGTAATATATCTTAAATTTATATGCACTTTCTCCATCCTTAGTTTCAATCCTAAACCCTTATCATCTTGTTGTGGGGTTACTGCCAAAACCTATGTTTGCATGTCTATTTTCCACCTCCAGTCTACTCTCTCCGAGCAACCAGAGTGGTTATAATTTTCACTAACTTCCTTAAAGCAGTTCCATGGCTTCTCACTAAAGTCAGGAAAAATAAACTCAACTGCTTGACCTTGGGATCTTGCACATACTGCTTCCTTCTACCTCTCCGACCCTAACTCATGTCATTCTCCCCCTTTGGTCCCCAGGTGGCAGCTACTTTGGCCTCCTTTCATGTTGCATGTGCCAAAATATTTCCTTTTTCAAGGTCTTTCATTTCTTGTTCTCTTTGTATTGTATCTCCCTCTACTTTTCCTCTTGGCATGGCTGGCTCGTTCCTAAACTTCCCAAATTACCTCCTTGCCTTCTCAGACCATTCTTTCTATAGTACTGCCATGGCACTTTTTTTTTTTTCCTACCATGGCTTTTCAACCATCATGGTTACTCTCTGGTTAACGTTTCTGATTTGCTTCAAGATATTTATCACAATCCATAAGTATCTTTTTCCTTCTACTTTTCCCCACTTCACTGTAAGTTCTATGAGAATATGAAGCTTGTTTGTCTTGTTTAATGTCCAATGTCTTATAGATTGCAAATGTTCAGTAAATAATGGTTATATAAATAAATGAGGTTGTGAAAGAGTACTTCTCAGTAGTACGTTATTTAATTTCACAAATTACCACTCATATTTTTCTTTAACATCTCAAAAGTAGCAGAATGAACACCTTCCTTCCCTCTCTCCTTTTCTTTCTTTCTTTCTTTCTTTCTTTCTTTCTTTCTTTCTTTCTTTCTTTTTTTCTTTCTTTCTTTCTTTCTCTTTCTTTCTTTCTTTCTTCCTTCTTTCTTTCTTTCTTTCTTTCTTTCTTTCTCTTTCTTTCTTCCTTCTTTCTTTCTTTCTTTCTCTTTCTTTCTTTCTTTCTTTCTTTCTTTCACTTTTCCTTCCTTCCTTCCTTCCTTCATTCCTTCCTTCCTTCCTTCCTTCCTCCCTAACTGTTACCATGTCTAAAAACTTCATATTGTGTGAATTTAGAAGGAATTACTTTCTTCTCTTTGGGATAAGTGGTGGTGGTAATGGTTGGGAATGATTACTTTTATTATATAATTTAGATTGTTTAAATATTGAAGTGTTTAGATAAAAATTTGCAGAGAGCCCCCTTGCTAATTTGGGGGTTCCAGTTGGTTATACCTCAAATACCAACTCTATAGTAACAAATTATGGTAATACAATTATTATTGTTATTATTTGCCATTTTTTGAGTTCAAGTAGTAAAGTAAGCTCTGTAGAGAGCTATTCAGAAACAACATAGGACTTGATACAAAGAGCTATAGATGATTCAAGGCTTGCTTTTCTACTCCTCCCATATCTCTGGGTTTTTTTTTTTTTTCATTTCCTTTCCTTTCCTTACATCCTTGTAAGGCTAAGATATTCTGAGCATCCTCAGTGCTCTCTTCAGCAGATGTTACCATGCATATGCTAATTCAACATACTTCCTTCCTACTCATCCCTACATTCACAACATCTTCAGTGTTTCTAAACAAAAACACTCGAAGTATACAGATCAAAAATACTGATATATATATATATATATATATATATATATATATATATATAAACTTAGCCACAGGGAACTGCATTTTTTTTTCCTGACAAGTTTTGAATTTCCTATAAAATTGCTGAAGGTCTAAGTTTGAGTTTTCTCAGAGTTTTCATTAGTGTGTGGGTATCAAGAAAGGGAAAGATTTTTATCTGATAAGAAAATAAAACAATATGTGTTCTTACATAATTATTTAAAACTATTCCTTCATGTAGAGAATAACTCATGTGATAAGGAATATACCTAAGCAAATGACTAAAACAACATGAAGCTGTATCCTGAAAACCAGGCTTGAAACACCTCTCAAAATTAGCAATTTTTTATAAGGTATTTTTATAGTTTTACTTTCCATACCCTGAATTAGCATATTTGTTTATACATTTATTAATTCAACATTTATTAAGCACCATTTTGTTCAATAAAGGGTATACTTTATAAAGTATAAAAGACTCAGGAACTCTCCTCAAAGAGCTTATATTTCAGGTGAATATACCGTTCAAAGTTAAACAGGACCATTAACAAGTGATAAATATAATGATTTCATTTGGATCTTCAAGAAGTAAAAATATCTGATGGAAATTTGGCATTAATAGATGGAAGGAATATGATAAGCAAAGTCAGAGATGAATAACCAAGACAAAATGTTCTCAGAAATAAATAGAATAGTTTTCCTGGCAATAAAATATAGAAAAGAGAATAATATGAATAAGATAAAAATAAACTATATGCTGAGACCAACTTAAGAAAAACCATTAATGCCAGCAAATTTATATACTTTATTCTATAGGAAATGAAGAATCATTGATAATGCTTAGGGAGGAAAAATGCTTGACTACATGTGTTTTTATAGGATTAAGATGACAGACAAGATGGATTATAGGGAAGTTATTTAGAGAAAAAGAGATCAAATAAGTAACAGAGTATAACAGACAACTGAGATGGTAATTAGGAAGTCAACTGTTAAATGAATAAAAGAGAATAGATGTGATAAATATTACAGATGTAGAATGGATTTGGAAGTGAATTAGACATGGATGTAAAGGAAATGGAGATTTTGAACTTGAATGCATATGGTGATCCATCCCTATAAATGATATTTGACAAGTGAAAAGAAATACAAGTATGAGGGTGAAGATAATAAAATCATTCAAGGCACGTTATGTATGTAAATATATCCAGTTGACAGATGGTAATGTTGGACTCAAACTGGGATGGTAATTGTGGGAATAGGGGACTAGAAAAAGAATTGCTAGTTCTTCTTAGCTCACTTTCATTTCAGGAGTGCCTCCAAGTGCTATAACTTCTACAGAGCTTTTTGGGGTTCAAGGGTTGCTAGAAATTATTTGGCCTAATTATAAACTAGGAAAGTGCCATTCCTCTTTTATTTTTGGCACTGCCCTAGCCAATAAGAAACACTTTATATATTATAATTATCATAAGAAACTCCTAAGACAAGTACTAAAATTATCGGTATTTTACAATTGAAGGTAATAAAATCATAGAGTAAGTTCCTTATGATCACACAGCTAGTGAAAGGCAAATCTATAATTCCTACTGAAAGTCTTTGGTCTATGTTTAAATCCCACCAGGAATCTTGAGTTTCCCAAAACCAAGACTGTCAGGAGGCATTCACACCCTGAAAATATTTTTTTAAGATTATTTATTTATTTATCCATGAGAGACACAGAGAGAGAAAGAGAAGCAGAGACATAGGCAGAGGCAGAAGCAGGCTCCCTGCAAGAAGCCAGATGCAGGCTCGATCCTGGATCCCGGGATCACACCCTGAGCTAAAGGCAGACACCCAACTGCTGACCACCAGGTGTCCCCACACCCTGAAATTAGTCTCATGGCTCTAAACCTGTTACTAGTTTCATGGAGTGTGAGTTATTGGTTTTCGTTTATCTACAGAGCTTTAGCCTTCACCATCAACTCTGTTTAGTTTTCTAATGAGGCTCATTTTACTTTGTGGCATTGAGGGCCTACCCCATTCTCTTGGTTGAAATCTGACTTATCCTGGCATAATTTTTCCTGCCTCTTTCCACAACAGATTAGACCTTGATCTTCATAACCCTAGTTAATAGCTTGAGACTCCCTTCAACCCCGTTTAATGATGTTAGAAGCATAGTTCTGTAACGCATCTCACTTTGCTTAGAGATTCTATACCTCCCTCACCAAAGAAAATCCTGTAAAAAACAGACAACTGACTAAAAGAGAGCTGAGTTGCCACCTCCTTCTTTGAGGCCAGATTGTAACTTTGACTAGCTTTATTCTTACTCATGTAACACTTCTGTAGGCCCACCGAAGAGTACAGTTAATCTTGCGTTGTACTGAGTATGACAGAAAACTTAAAGTTGATAGGAAGGTGTTTAATGGCCTTATCCAAGAAATGCCTTTTGGGGCATGTTTCTGCTTAATAAGGGTAATATTTAGAGATACCTGGGTGGCTCAGTCAGTTAAGTGTCTGACTCTTGATCTCAGCTCAAGTCTTGATCTCAGGATCATGAGTTCAGGCTTAAAAATAACAAGGGTAATATTTTTCAGCTCAGATACCAAAAAATAAGTATATTTTTCTCTTAAAGAAGCATTCTCATCAGTCTTGCCGTTGCTACAGCACAAGGCAAAATACAAAGAAAGATGACTGAAAGACCCACAGAATAGTGTGAGAAGATAATACAGCTTAGGAGAAAAGCAGTGGACATTGAAATTTGTTTTATGACCCTATGCAAGCAAATTTCTCCTGTCAGTTTACTTAAATGTAAACTGAAAATAACTATTTTATATGTTTTTTTGTGAGACTTAAATGAGATAATTCTTATAAAGTACCAAGTATGGTTCTTAGGGTTTGTAGACTCTAAATAAATGGTGGCCATTATCATCCTCATCATTACCTTTATTATTAGGCAGAGGTTCAGTCCATGAAAAGTGAAGCTATTTATCAGTGATAAGAACTAGCATCTGGCAATTTCAAAACCATTTGGAAAGGAAACAACCTTCAATATAGATGATAATCATTAAACTTAAAGTTCACTTTAAGCCATCCTAAATGGATAGATGCAGAATTTTCTACAAATAGGAAAAAATAAATAAAAAAGAAATACAGAAAAAAATGACATACTGGCATAGAAACTCAGAGAAAAAGAAATAACGTGACACAGTGAAGAATTCCTGTAGAATTTGAATAATGAAAGGCTGGGAGAAATCTATGTTATATTAAAAAGCAAACACACAAAACAACCACAAATTATTTATCAAGGAGTGGAACTAAGGTTATCAGAACCTCACTACACCATATTTTAGTAGATATGATTATGCTTAGATACTTTTATCATTTAGCTCTATACACATTTATTCCCTAGTGTGGATTGATTTATTAATTGCCATAATGTCCTCATGAAGTGCATAGATTGCTACCTGGAGAAGATAGACATTATTTGCTTATTAGATTTTCAGGTTCTTACTGAACAAATTAAGTGGCTGTATCTTTGTGGGTTTTTTTTGTTTGTTTGTTTTGTGTCTGTATCTTTGTACGATGGACATGCTATTAATTGTTAATCAAATGAGCCCTTCAGAAGACCTTTATACGGTGTTCATAACATTGAGTCACCCAGTTGTTTCTTTAAAAAACAGTATTGATAAGATCTTTTTTTAACTTGTAAAAAGTGTATCAATAAGCATACAGTAGGGTAGGCTGAGTAACAAACACTTCAAAATTGTATTGGCTTACAACAATAAAAGTGGTTTCACTGATGCCCGTATTACATGCCAGCTGAGAAGCAGCAATAGCTCTGCTCCATGCGATTTTCACTCCAGGATCCTGGCTAATAATATAATAGTGTCTATCATCAAAAAAGGAAAAGAGATTTGGAGTAATCATGTATTGGTTCTTCTTTTTCCTCCTTTTTTTTTATTTTATAGTTGACATACAATGTTACATTAGTTTCAGATGTACAACATGATGATTCAACGTCTCTATACACTATGCTATGCTCACAAGTGTAGCTACCATCTGTCACCATACAACCCTATTAAAATATCATTGACTATATTCCCTATGCTGTGCCTTTTATTCCTATGACTTTTTCATTCTACAACTGGAAGCCTGTATCTCCCACTCCCCTTCACCGATTTTGACATCTCATACCCCTTCCATCTGTCAGCCATCAGTTTGTTCTCTGTATTTACAGGTCTGATTCTGGTTTTTGTTTGTTAATTCAATGTTTTGTTTTTTAGATTCTACATTTGAGTGAATTCATATGGCTATTTGTCTTTCACAGTCTGATATATTTCACTTAGCATGTATTAGTTCTTACAAGTTCTCAGATTTTAACATTTAATTGGCCAAAGCAATGTGTGTGGCCTAGCCAGACAGACATCAGTCAGAATGGGATGCGTAACACTTTCAAAGGGAAAGACAACAAATATTTTTTAACAATACCGCAATCACAGGAAGTAATGTTAGCTTTTGTCCAACTGAAGTGTATATTTTAAATTCTTCTTCCTAGTCACACTTTTTCATGTTCCTATAAATATGCAACATTTTAATGTCCTTTTTCATTAAATATATAGTTGACATCTACAACCTAAGCATTATTTTTCATATTAAATGATTTTTTATATCACTTTTACTTATTTTTTAGGAAGCCTAGAAGCATAGCAGTTGAAAGATAGTATCTAATAGTAGGTTTTCTATGCATCAAAAACCATCTGTGAACCATCTATGAACCAGATTTTCACTCTATGTGAAAACTTGGTAATTTTACCACACATTTTGGGAAGGGTAAGGTCATAATTCAGTAAAAAAAAAAAAAAAAAAGTGTTGATTTCAATGAAGTGAATAAACAGATAGCATTTCTGACCCTTATTTTTTAAATAAAGTTACTTAATAAAAGGCACACACAAGCAATTTAATGATGGCATTCAGTGTTAAAATTAAGTAACAGAAGAAGTTTACTTTGAGGAACTTAAATATTTTCTTATGTAAGCAGACACTTTGATTAGGTCAAGCCTAGTCCCTTGACATGTCTCCCAGTCTTAGGTGGAAACTTCTCATTCGATCTATGATAGACATTCCTAGAAGCAGCACCAGGAAAGAAATAGGTCAAAGGCAGGAAACTAGGTCACTAAAGAATAATGCTAGACTTTCTTCTAACTTTTCCAGATCTGTAGTATATATTTGTTTGTAGGGTGAGGTCTTGGCAGCAGATTGTTTGTACACGAGAGGGAAAACTATATTAGAATAAGGAATTTTGGGGTCCATATGGTAAACTTCTATTTCCTTTCCTATTGATACCAAATACTGAATTTTGCTCATCCATATAAATGAGAGTAGAATTAATGGAGATTGATTACAGGACAAGTGTATTACACAGCACACACACACACACACACACACACACACACACACACAGACCTCTGTCAAGAAAGCAAAGAGCAGTACTCTGTAAACTGTCCTCCCCACCAAATGTGGTCCTCCACCACTTTTTGCATGACTACCAAACTAAGAATGTTTTTTATGTATTTAAGGGACTGAAAAATTAAAATAAAAAATTTTAATGTAACGTGACAATGATATGAAACTCAAATTTCAGTATCTGTAAGTGAAGTTTTATTGACACCACTCACTCTTGCTTCTTCCTACATTGTCTATGGCTGCTTTGACAGAGACTATATGGCCAACAAAGTCTAAAATATTTCCTATATGGTCCTTTTCAGGAAAATGGTGCTGACCTCTGACTTACAGTCTTTTTAAAATTAAAATTACTAATCATTTGCAGATAGTTTTCTTTTCATATATATTTGGAAAAAATATGAAAAATATCAACAATCTAGTACTTTTATTTTCTAAGAAATTAAATAATTGACTAATTGTGTCCTCTACTATTAAATGTGAAATGTTACTTAAGTTAATGGTTAGGTTAGGAATTGTGGAAAATGAACAATTTAAATGTTGTTTCTTCTTATTCTACCATTTATTTTGGAAAATTCTTCATTATTTTCTGAAACCCAGTAATAATTATTATAATTATAATTATAATTATAATTTAGTTATCATTACCTTTATAATGATAGTTACTAAATGGCACTTCTATTGTCATTTTCCTAATAGTTCCCAGGGTTTTTTGTTTGTTTTTAAGCAGCATCTTTCTACCATGAACACCTTAGTGTCATAGTTTGGTGAATGAATTTCATAAGTTCCTTCTTGAGTGTGCCATAATGAAATGTTAGGTTCTGTGAATCTAGGGTTAGCATAATATAAAAGGGGTAGAGGATAGAAAATACTAATAAAATGTATGAGCATTTACCAGTTTTTCCTGCATTCCAGAATGCTATAGGTTTCAGAGGAAGATGTCAAAACAATTATGTATGTATATTCTTCTTTGCACAATGTATAAACATATGAAAAATTTTGTAGAATAGATATGACATAATAATAAATATATATTTGGTCTCTGCTCCTGGTTCTTGACACAGAGCTACTAAATTTTTTGAGTGATAGAATTTCCTGAGTAATACAAGCATCTTTTGTTCCAATGAAACAATTTTTTATGGACTTCCAGGTCACTTCATGATGGGGAGACAGTCACCAAAATACCAGGTTGTGATTCAAAACTTAGAATTTTCAGCTCCACCTCCATCCTCTAGGGAAGGTAGAGGTGCTAGAGATTGAGTTAATAGTTGATCATGCCTATGTGATGAAGCCTTCATACAAATCTGTAAACCATGAGATTTGGAGAGTGTCTAGTTTGATGAACACCTTGAGGTGTGAGAATGATGGCATGTCTGTAGGGCATTGGAACCTTTACATCCCTTCCCCGTACCTTGCTCTGTATACCTCTTCATGTAGCTGTTCATCTTTATACTTCATAATATCCTTTATAATAAACTGGTAAATGCCAGTAAATGTTTCTCTGGGATTTGTGAACCTTTCTAGACAATTATCAAACCTGGGGAGGAGACTATGGGAACCTTGACTTATAATGGGTAGGTCAGAAGTACAGGTGAGAGTCCGGAACTTGTGATTTGAAGTGAGAGGCAGTTTAAAAAATAATTTTGCTGGGTATAGAATTCTAATTCTTTTTTTTTCCTTTCAACATTTCAAGTGTTTCACTCTATCTTCTTGCTTACTTGTTTCTTATGAGAAGTCTATTGTAATTCCTACCCTTGTTCTCCTATGAAAAGTGTTCTTTCTTCCCTTTGGCTCCTTTCAAGGTTTTCTCTTTGACTTTGTTTTTCTGTTGTTTGAATATAATATACCACGGTGTAGATTTTTTGATATTTATCCTCCTTGTTGTTTTTGAGTTTCCTGGATCTATGGCTTAGTGTATGCCATTGTTTTGGAAAATTTTAACCATTATTTTTTCTAATATTTCTTCTATTCTCTTCTATTCTTAGTATTCTAATTACACATATGTTACAACATTTGAAATTGTCCCACAGATCTTGAATATTCTCCTGTTTTCTGTTTTATTCTGTTTTTAAGTTATTATTCATTTTCCTCTTTAACTTTCTCTTTGGGAAGTTTCTATTGACATATTTTCAAGCACACTGGTTCTTTCCTAGGCCACTCCTAGTCTACTGCTGAGCCTATTAAAAACATTATTTGTGTTATGTTGCTTATGATATCTAATATTTTCTTTTGACTCTTTCTTAGATTTGTCTCTCTGCTTACATTATTCTTGTTTTCTTATGATTTGTCAACTTTTTATATTGGAGACCTTAACTTATTAATTATAGTTATTTTAAATATCCTCTCTATTAATTCCAAAATCTACATCATATCTGAGGCTGATCCCAATGCTTTCTTTATATCTTCAAATAGTTTTTTCCCCTTGCCTTTTAGAATACATTTAAATTCTTTGTTGAAAGACAAACATGTCGTATTAAATAATAAGACGTGAGGTATATAGGCACTTAGTATGAGGATTTATGTTAATCTGGGTGAGAACAAACATGAAAGTTTGCTGTAGCTGTAGGTTCCAGAGACTTCAGATTTCTCTGGTGTTCTTATTTTTATTATATCCTTCTTGTCTTTGGTCTTGAGTACCCCTTCTTAGGGAAAATCTGTATCTTGCAGCTTTTCAGATGTAATCCACTGTATTATACTGGAGCATTCTTGGTGTGATATGGGCGCAAGTAATCTACAATCTTATGGTTAAATATCAGTCTTTTAAAGGTTCTGTATCTCTGGTCTGTGACCTTCACAGGCATTTTTTTCCAGTTGAATAGCTTTTTCCTTCTTAAGTGAAACAGAAATACTAGTCAGATAGATAGAAGGGTGAAGTGAACTTCCTCCAGTTGAGATACGGCTCTGGTAAAGTCTGTTTTGTTTAAGAACAGATCTTTGATAGGGAGAAATCTCTAGTTGTATTTCACAAAAGATTAATCTTCCCCTACCAGAGGTAAGAAGTATCTCTCTCGAATCTTCATTATGAGAATATTGAGGGTTTCCTGGTGGTGAAATCCAACATGGTGTCCCCACTGCCAACATTATAGCATCCAATAGTTTCTTTCTCAAGCTAGTCCATACTCAGGCTCCCTCCAATTGTCATAATTACCATTTAAATATTCATACCAATTTATGGCTCTAGTGGCTTCTAATGTAGTTGGATCTTGCCTGTTTTTTTTCCTTTATGTCTCTCCAGATTTGGGGTGTCAGTTTGCCTTGCACCCTCAGTTCCCTGAGGAGTCCAAGAAAAGTTGTCAATTTTCACTTCATCTTTTTTTTATTGTTGTAAGGAAAGAAGTGACAACTTCTACACTCTTTACATATCAGTGATGAAAACAAAAGTATCCCACTCCTTTTTTTTCTTTTTCTTTTTTCTTTTTTTTCTTTTTGCATAGCTCTTTCTTCTTTAAGATCTCAAGCTCAAATTGCACATATTTAAAATTGTCTTTCTGTCTAAAATAGATACCTTCTAAGATTACCCTGTAGCACATACCTTTGTTTAATAAATAAAAATTTATCATTTTTAGGTTTGGCCTAATTGACAGTAGGAGTCTGATCCCCAACTTAATTTCTGAAATTACAAAGTCCCAGGAAAGTTACAACCAGAATTGAGATTTATAAGATTAAGAAATAAACATTTATTGTGTAAAGTTGTTAACATTTCAAAAAAGACAACTTTTATATGTAGTGTATGAACTGTACTTCTCAGAAGCACTAGCCAGCTTCTAACCAGTTATATGATTAGCATGTGTTTTACTTAAATAGATGTCAAAAATATAATAACATTATAAATTTTTACAAAATGGAGAGAAACCAGCAATTAATGGCATTTTCTGATGGGATGATAAGAGAGAGACTAAACCTTAGCAAAATTTAGCCAATCTAGAACCTACATGAGGGTAAGATGTCAGAGGTAGAGAAGAGAAAAGTAAGAGGTAATGTGTCTGAATATGGTTGACCAATACCAGCATCCCATGGAATCCCTGTGTCTTTGTGCTCTATAATCCTAGCATAGGGTAGATGTAAGTGTTTTTAAAAGTAGAAATTTATTTGTAGGTAGGATGAACAATCAAAGATTAGCTGTACACCCCAGATAGCTACTCCCACTCTCATAATTATGGAGGTAATCAAAGATTAATATTCTCTTCATGAAAAATGGAGACGGAAAGAACATGCTGGCATAAATCTTGTGTATAAACCAACAGGAGTTCAACAGTCTTAAAAAGCAATTTAAACTAAAGCACTTCCCAGCTTTGATTTACATTATATAGGCAGCCTGACTATAAAGTTGGCAGTTCTTATTACAAATGTAACTCTACCATGGTTCAATGAAACATTTTCCTACTTCTAAACCTAAACTTCTTCTTAAAAATAAATTAACATTTTGGTTCTCAATACTGTATTTTAGATGCTTTACTTTAGAAGCAATATAATTTCTTTCATTACTCCTCAAACACTATAGACAGCTAAATTTATGTTTATTAAATTTTGTGTAATCATTAATATAAGCTGCAGCAGCCAAGAACCTCAATTTAGATTATTGGCAATTACTTGAAACATTGTAGATAGGATAACAGAAATAAGACTTTCCCTTGGTGACCCTTTTAAAATCAAAGTACCAGTGCTCACAGTCTGGAACTTACCACTTCAAAAGACAACAGAGACCATTAGAGTCGAAATACCCAATTACAGGGATGGCTGGGTGGCTCAGCACTTGAGCATCTGCCTTTGGCTCAGGGTGTGATCCTGGGGTCCTGGGATCGAGTCCCACATTGGGTTCCCTGCATGGAGTCTGCTTCTTCCTCTGCCTTGTGTCTCTACCTTTCTGTGTCTCTCGTGAATAAATAAAATCTTTTTTTTTTAATAAATAAAATCTTTAAAAAATAAAATTACCCAAGCACTATGTTTTTTTGTTTGTTTTTTTACCACCTTTTTTGAAACAAATTTTTATAACAAATATGGCACAGTGGTGAAGAGCATGGATTTCAGTATAAGCTGGAATCAGGGGTGGAACCCTGACCCTGCTACTTTCTAACAGGTCTTATGAAGTCTTCCCTAAGATAAATGCTAACAGTGCTTACCCCACAGGGATATTTTAAGTATGGAAAAAGGTGATGTCATTAATGTGTTAGCATTGGGACTAGAACAGAGTAGGCATTCAAAAAATACTAACATTATTTTAATAATATTCTTTTACTAGAAGCCCTAAGATTTGTGAGTTTCTTGCACTCTGGGGAATTGGTCATATAAAATAAAATTAGGTCAGTTTTTCAGGAAAAGCTTACCAAGTAAGTTGATTCTTTAAATTTTTGTCTGTGACATTTTATCATACTATTGGTATGTGTGCGGAGTCGGGGGTTCCTTTTTGGCAGGATAGCCTCCATTTCTGCTACCATGGATACTCTGTTCATGGGATGAGTGTACTAGCATCAGCATAGCTAAGGACAGAAGCTGGCTGACACCTGGTGGTTGAATCATTCTATCCAGTGGTTGTCCAGCATCTCTTCTGAAGTAGGCACTTCCTACTGTGGATACTGATGCAAGACACAAAAATATATATATACACACATAGTGCCCGTCTCTGAATCTCTATCCCCTTCCTCTATCCACTGCCAGCACAATTCTGACAATCTTGCTTACTGTAGACCATCTTTGTCTCTAAGTTTCAAGGAGCCTTTACAGGCTCTTGTGAGGATACTGGATTCTGAATTACAGAAGATTGCCTTATTTTTTAAATCTCCCCTGCCTTGCCTTATACTTTGAACCCTCCTTAGTACTACACTGTGGGAATATTTTCATAAATAATGTCTTATTTTCTTCCACTACATATTGTAAGGGTTCTTCAGATTTTTGATGAATAATCAATTCCAAGGATGGACCTACCCAATTATGCCAGGGGGAGACTTGATCCCCCTATTGATCTAGAATTACTGGGAGAGGGGCAAGTACAGAGCCTGAGGAGGGCAAACATCCTGTCAGGCACTGACCTCACATGGGACTTGTAAATGCTATCCAAGCAAGGGGAACAATGCTTTCCTCCGGCAGTGATGAGGCGAGAGATATGCCTTGAAAATTCTTAGGCTCATTTACCCATTAAATGTCTCATCCAAGATCTTGATGTCTCACTTCTCTCCTATCATGGCTCTGATTTTGGCACAGAAGATTTTCTGGGGCTATGAATTTAGATTCATTTGAAATTGCACGTCTCCTATGATCAAATGAGGGAACTAAATCCCAGCCTGTTCTGCACATCAGCTGCAGAAGAGGATCTCAAACACTGCCATGAAAGTGCTCTGCCTTTACAGCTCTGGATTGATAGTTGGCTGACCTAAGGCTACCATTTCTTTTTCAAGGGTTTTGTGTCAGTTGTGAAAAGTCCATCTGCTCCACAATTCTCATATTCTTAATTTTTTCAAGTTCTAGAGCATTAGGTCTTAAACTTTGCACTGCATTAGATTTTCTTGGACAGCTTTTGAAACACAGATTTGGGGACCCCAACCCTTGAGTATCTGATTCAGTATTCAGTCTGGGAAGGAGCAAGTGCCCATATGATGTTAATGCTGGGGTCGGGGCACCATACTCTGGGAACCAGTGTGCTAGAGCTATTAAAAGCCGGAGCTTTCTCTTCCTTGTTTCTCCTCCTAATTTACCATAAGTGAAAATGTATGTAACTGTGAGGCTACATCATGCCTGAATTATGACATTCCATTTTCCATCAAAAGTGTGATTCTTGTTTCTCTCTGGTCAGCAAGCAATTCAATTCTAGATTCTTATCTAGAATTAGACTGGAATTAGAACAGGCTGGGGAGAATCTGCTTTCTAATATGTCTACTGTAACTAACAATTTCAGTTTGGATTCCTCCAAAAGCCAACCCTGAGACCAAGATTTGGGTACAAGTAGTTTATTTGGGAGGTATATGGGTCTGTGTCCTGTGAGGACACAGGACTCACACAGAAATTTATTTATTTATTTATTTATTTATTTATTTATTTATTTATTTTTCACACAGAAATTTAAACACAAAAGGCTTTATATCAAGAAATATTAACTATAAAATGAGATTGGAATAACAATGATTAGCTACTAAGGAGTAAAAAGCACTATAAAGAATGCAGAAATAGCAGATAAAAGGTGTAGCCTCTATCCCCAATGCTGATGCAGAATGCCAAAGTAAGAATCTCTGGTAGAGGGGCTCCACTCTCCACCACAAACACACACACACACACACACACACACACACACACACCTCTCCCCATGACTAACAGCCAGACCTTTTTGAAGGGAATGCACCTAGGTTCCATGAGTTCCCTGAAGCTATGAAGATGTCTGAGTTGTGCTAAGGAGAGCCATCCACAGGGAAATGTTGAACCAATACCACTTCACTACCAAGCTTCTCGGGGGGCTGCCATGGAGAATTATTCATAGGAGGTGCTGTGTTTGAGGCACTTTGTTGCAAAACCATCAGAGAGGTATGCCAGGAGAAGCTAGCTGTTATGGAGAGTTGACTGCCACTTGGTATGGAAGCTTCATGTGCTGCTGTAGCTCACCTAGTCCAACACACTGGCATCATGGGGAGAAAACTCCCTTCCTCTCCAGTATGTCTCTCCAGCTCCCTCTACTGAAACTGCTTAATGTTATGACAATTGGCCAGGGAGAAATTCTAAAGGGTTCATCTCTATTATCACAGAGTAGGAGGTAGAAGGTAGATTTGGAGCAAATGAATTGGTAACTGGCATAGGAAGCAAAATGTGGGAATGAGAAAGTTAGATGGGGAAAATATAAAATTCATAAAAGCTTCTTTTGTGAGTATGTTACTCTTTGGGGAAATGAGTCCATACCTACTGGGTGTCATCTGATAGGATTTCCAGAACACAACTCAGAGTTGCCTCATAAAAAATGAAGCTGAAGTTCTTCCTTTTTTTTTTTTTAATTTTACTTATTTATTCACGAGAAAGGCAGAGACGTAGGTAGAGGGAGAAGCAGTCTCCTTGTGGGGAGCCCGATGCAAGACTCAATCCCCAGGACCCTGGGATCACAACCTGAGCCAAAGGCAGACGCTCAACGACTTAGCCACCCAGGCATCCCAAAGCTGGGGTTCTTGCTCACAAATTTCCTTTTCTCATTAGTTGAAGTCACTCCTGGGATGCTTCTTGGCTTTTACTTCTGGTCCATCCATGCAAACCAAGGTCAGATCTGTAGCCTGAGAATGATCTCAGGCAGCAAGATAGTTAGCAGTAGGCTCACATGGAAACCCTGTGAAGTCACAACTTGGAAACCCAAGCAGACACAGGCAGGCATGACATCAACAGCATTAACTGCATCATCATAAAGCCCTAAAACAAAACAAAACAGGACCTACTTCACTCAGAACTAGAATAAGTAGAAAACCAAAGAAGCATATATCTAAAATTCAGGTTAAATAAAACTGTGTAGGCATTTCAGATGGTCTATATGAATTCTACAACTTCTGTCCAAGCTCTAAGACTTTCTGATAATGATAATGGTTAACACAACAAATACTTATCGTGTTCTAGGCCCTGTGCCAACTAATTTGCTTACCTCATTTTTTTACTCACAGTAAAAGAAAAAGTTAGATACTATTATTATTATCACATTGCAGCTAAGGAAACGTTGGTTTAGAAAGTCTAAATTAGTTAGCTGGATCTCCAAAGATAGTAATTGCTGACTCTTACTTACCTCAGCTCCTTAGATTCCTAATCCCACATTCCTGACCACTGGGCTGTGTTCCATTTGTGTTTGCTTTGTACATTGTACTCACTCAGAAAATGTTAATCAGTGATGATGGTCTTCAAAATGAGAATTCTGGAATTCAATCATCTAAGAAATATTAAGTGACATTCTCAGATACCATGAAAACTGCCATATTTGTCTCCTTGCTTCTCATCTCTTTAAATTCAAACATTCTGTATACTCAGTCTGAATACTGAATACTCTGCATTCTCAGTAGTTTTTAAACACTCGTTTCTTATATCTTCTCTCTGATACAAATGAATGTATTCTGACTCAGTTGTGAAAAATCTATTCCCATCCAAAATATTTATCTCCTAAACCATAGAGTGGTCTTTTATTTCTATCTAGTTGCATACTTCCATATGTTATTGTTTTATTTTTATTTATTTAAGATTTTATTTATTTATTTATTCATGAGAGACGGAGAAAGAGAGATAGAAAGAGGCAGAGACACAGGCAGAGGGAGAAGCAGGCCCCATGCAGGGAGCCCCACGTGGGACTCCATCCCAGGTCTCCAGGATCACGCCCTGAGCTGAAGGTGGCGCTAAACCTCTGAGCCACCCGGGCTGCCCTGTTTTACTTTTATTTAATGTTATATGTTATGTATCTTTTAATCTCTAAGATAATAAACTCATTAGAGTTGAGAATTCTATATTATGAATCATTCATATTTGCTACTGTCTCTATAATTGTTGAGTCCATATTCATTCAATAAGGGCTATTTGAATAGGCATTATTAAAAGTAGGAATAGCAACAACAAGACATGGACTTTTTGGTCTTAAAGAGAATTAACAAGAAAATCCCATTATCCAAATTCAAAGTGTTTCATTTAATCAAGGTTCTACTGTACTATGCTCCTTCTCTTTTCTGTGTAATTAAAGCCCTCCCAAGCAGATTAAATAAGCAGAAGTAGGGTTTACCTTAATTTTATTTTCTCTCTTAAATTCAACCAGCATTAAACAGAGATGTTCCAATCTCCCAGTCAGAATTAATTTCTTCCTCTTCTAAAACAAGTCTTATAGCCTCTAGATTACAATTGCTCAGTGAACACCACAGAGCACAGATTACCTTCTGTAGGAGTCATCTGTGTACTTACTCCTGTTACTCACTATATTGTGAGATCCCAGGGTTCAGAAACCCAGTGATTTTAATTTTGAATCCACAGGCAAAGGGATTAGTACATAGAAGCCCTCAATAAGTATATGATGGATCTAGTTTGATTTACTGATGTCTGGAAATATACCTAACAAGGTAATAGTAACCGTATGTGACAAGCAAAGCTATAAATGTTTTTACGCACTTTCCTATTCTTATCTTCTCATCAATATGTAATAAAAGTATACAATTTCTATTTTACAAAGGGGGAACTGAGTTACATAGAAGGTGAAGTTAGGAGTAATAACATTTTGAAACTCCAGCAGCACATTGTGTCCTCTACCATATGTTTTATTTAATCACTCCATTTTGTACTAATACCCAGAGTACCAAATGCTCTTGCCTAGCTCGTACCTACGTATTCTATTTTTATCAGATGAATGTGATGAGGTTCAAAAAGGTTAAAGAAGCTATCCAAGGACAGGCAGTGAAGGTCATGTTGAAACTCAAGTGTTTTTGACCTCCAGCACCACACACTCCTTCCATGGCTACATACTGCCAAGTCTGAGATACAAACAAATAAAAGGCATGATTCCTGACCTCAGAAAGTTTACAGTCTTATTTATGAATGGACTTGGAAGGCCAGTAGAGTTAGGGAAAGGCAGCTTAGGTGGTTGTTTTTCTTCCTATAAAACAGATTCTCATCCCAAAGGAATCATCTCATTATGATGGTTTTGAAGTAAAAGTCTCAGTTTTAGTGTGCATAGTGATTACCTGCAGCACTAATTAAAATGGCAGATTCCTAAGCTGCATCCTCTTGGCATCTACCATCCAAGTGAATACTGACACGGGCCACCTTTTTGGAATCTTGTGGAAAGAGTGGTGATGAGCATTGAGTTCTATACTGAATGCACAGCCACAACAAAAAGCATGAGTGGATAAATTGCCTCCCATCTCCCCAGACTCAAGCAGAAAGCAGAAGCAACAGAGCTCTCAAAGCAAAACAAAACAAAACAAAAAACAAAAACAACAAACAGAAATAATAACAAGCAAAAACGCATTTATTTCTTGTGTACAAAGTCAGACTCTTTCATACCAAGTCACAGAGGCTCAACTTTGCAAAGCCTAGCAGGAAAGGGAGCACCATGAGGGCTTCTGAGAACATTGTGCTGCGGAAGACTTGTATGAGCACACGGTGAGCATCTCTTCAGCTCATCATTGAGATACCAGCCTTAATTAAAGGAAAACGAGAAGGAAGGCTAAGAGGGAGGCAGAGAGGTAGAAAAGACGAGATTGTAGGCAAGCCTGAAAGAAGCAGCAGAAAGGGAGGGAGGACAGAGGAGAAAATGAGATGGTGAGACTGTCAGAAGTGGCGGTAACAGAAAAACAAGAATAGATTTACAGAAAAAGGGAACAATGCCGTGCTCCACTATTATAATCTGGAGAGCCAGAGAGGGCAATTCTACTGCATGCTTTATTAAACTGACTTCTCCATTTCTCCCCAGGCTGGACTGCGCAGAGGAAATTCATTAGCTCCATTTAAATGCACACCCCAGAGCCCACCTTCAGTTACCAGCAGAGCACAACACATTTCACATTGGATAAACCGCTCTGACTCTAGAGAATGATTTTTTTTTTTAACTTAAATCAACCTTCATGGAACAGTTTGTATTCTTATGATTTTTTCATTATAAGTGAAGAACTACCCTATAGACAAGGACTGGGTAAAGTCATTATACTAAATAATTCATAGTAGAGGATTTTGTTGTAATGAGATCAACAAGGCGCTAATGCTCTAGGCCATTGGCCTGGGCTTAGAAATAATTTTATTATTGCAAACTTTTTTTTCCCATATTGGTTCTTATTGAAATGGAATTTAACTGTACAAATAAACTTACATATATTTACAACTCACCAATGAATACCAGTTACCCATTGTCAAAACTTTAGAGTCATTTTTAACTACTCATGTGTTATACCCACATCCAATAAATGAGTTCTATTCTCTACTGGTTCTCTTTATTCCTCTTGGATCTTCCAACAGTGTTCTCTCAGACTATCAGTCCTGGGCTTCCCCTTAAATGTTGATGATCCTTTGAGACTTTTTTTCTCTGTCTATAGACTCCCTGTATTAGATTGTCCATTCTCATGAATTTAATTACCATTTGTATCCTGATAACATCCACGGTTATGTTTCCAGACCACACCACTCTCCTAAGATTTATTTGTATATTGTTAACCATCTACTGGTTATTTTATATGGACGTAAAAAAAACTGATGGTCCCCAAACCAAACTTACCATTCAACTCCCAAGTCACACTTTCATCTCCCCTTGAGTTAGGGACAAATGGGGCCATGCAGGGCTGGGTAGGGGGCCACGGAAGCAGGCTCGCAAAAATTCCAAAGATGCTTAGGTGTAAGGAAACCAGAGATAAAGGAATAAGCCAGACCACCCTGCCCTAGGTGTGGGCAGGGAGGGTGTCTTTTTATGACAGTCATCCATGACCAACAAAGAATAACCGATCCCAAGGAAGAAGTAAGCCATTAAAGATGTTATCACTAGTCCTTAATGGTGATATCAATGGATATGTTAAAAGGATTTAAGTTCCCTAATTAGGCTTCCAATAAAAGACCAACCCTACAAGCCCTCAGTGGCAACCCTGTCAGGACCCTTCTCCCTCCTGAGAGCTTTCTCTGTATCGTTACTTAATAAACTTCTATCCCTTGACTCACTCTCCTGTGTCCACGAGATTCATTCTTGGACTCCGTGAGACAAGAACCAAGCTCTCCTGTATCACCCTTATAATCATTAACTCAGAGAATGACATCACATTCCTCTAAATGGCCATGCCAGATGCTCTTTACTCCATCATCCCTCATTCAAATTACCACCATCGGAGACGTATTTTTTAAAGGTGCCTCCCAACCCTGGGATCTACTCTACAGAGGAGGATATTGCAACAGTAACCACCAATTTATTGGAGTGACCTCCTTCTAATCCCATCGACATTAAAGATAGGACGATGTAAACAAGGGAAGGATTTTTTTCTATGAAAGACCTGTAGAAATCTATTCCTGAGCTTTTGTGAGGAATCCTTGGGGAACTTTCAGAAAAGTCTGAAGTGATACTTTGGGAAGAACAATATCCAGCAAGTGAGTCTGTAGGGGTTTACACCATAATATGTAAGTTATGTCAGTGAAATGGGGCATCATCCTTGAGTCAAAGGCTGGAGAAATTGACTGCATCATTGCAATCAAACACATTTGATTGTGGAAGCAAGGAAGTGTAGGCCATAGAAACAGGGAAAACACCATAAACGAAAGTAAATATGACTTACATACCTTTTCAAATCAATTTATTTGATTTTCAGGAGAATCTATGCTATTTTTGGAAAGCCTAAATACAAGTTGAAGAATTATAATAATTGAATTTTTATTTCAGTGATATATAGGGATGGGTTAAAAGAAACAAAGTTTGATAAAATAGGGTGTCCGATGTAATTCGCTTTCAGAAATGGGTGAAAGTACTGCCTCGTTAGTTGCCCAGTAACATTCTGAGAATAAAGGTAGGATTCATCTAGGGAATGGAGAGTTACTGGGAAGCTGACAGGGATGAAAGACATTGTGGCAGGCACTTGACCTCCATGAGCAAGTCAAATATTTGGAAATCAGATTTAGACCTGACAGCCTTGGGAAATGCAGCACCCAGGAAACAGGCAGTAAGTCACCTTCCTAATTAAGTGGTTGCTACACCTAACAGATTCTTCACCATCATACATCCTTTCCCACATTGCCAGAGCCCTAGATATTGACCCCAAATACTCACATGCCCTGAAGAGCTCTATCGGAAAGAGTTCTTTCACCAGGTATTCAGAGGAAGCGCTATTCGTTATTGACCTTGCATCAAAAAGAGTTTTAACACTTAAAAAAAGAAATGTTAACCATGATTTTTGACATTAGAGACCTATAGATTGAGAAATTTTAGGACTAATCTACAACAGTTCTTTTTTTTTTTTTTTTTTTTTTTAATCTACAACAGTTCTAACTGGGGGCAGGCAGCTTGCACAGCATGAACTATAAGATGCTGTAATGACTGGCATGCCACGCTCCAGTAGACATGTTTCAGTGGAAGACAATTTCTCTAAGGCTGGTGAAATTTGCAAGCTATGTGAAAATTTATATTTAACGATCCCGTGTGTGTGTGTGTGCACGCGTGTGTGCACGCGTGTGTGCACGCGCTTCTTGTGGAGTCAATGAGTCATTTGCCTGAATGCAACCAAAGCAGTTCCAATCATCATTGAAGTTAGAGTCAGGGACTTCTGGAAGGAATGACTTATTTGCAGCCTGTTACCTGTTAGGGAGGGAATTTTCATGGGTTCTCCACCAGGGATCAGAGAAATCCAATGTCCCTGATAGTGCTTGCAACAAGAATTCATCTTACAGATAAAATTTATGAAATAATGAGGAAACCTTATTTCATACTTTCTGTTTGTTGTTGTAATTTCTGACTCCGTAAAGGATGTCCACGGCCATCACTCCCAGGTCCTTGCCACCTTCTTCAAAGATTTCTCTGCCTAATAAACTTCTCTAACAGATAAGGGAAAGTGTTCTGTCCCAAAGTGTTATTTTTCTTTCTTTTTTTTTTTTCTGTTACACAATCAGCAGCTATCAAACATCGTGAAATACCCTATATGCTTTTTACCTTTATATCTTTAGATTTCTCAGACTAGAAAATCACTTCTACAATTTTGGCCCTGGAGACCAGAGAGCTGGCAATGTTGCAGATGACAGCATTTCTTGGCTGTGACATCCACATCTGACTGCCTGCATTTCTCCTTTTCCTGAGCTTAATGGGAACCTTGAAGCCATAGTCAAAACACAATAAATGCTGTTCTTAGCCCTCCCTCCTGCCCCGTTGATACTTTTCGTGAATATAATATATTTGTTTCTATTTCTTCTTTCATCCCTTTTCCTTTTTTCTTTTGTGATTACCTGGAGAGTTATTTCTTCTAGTTCCAGAAGAGCAGCTGCTGCTATAAAAGTCCACTGAATTTTATCCCTGTGACAAGGAATCTTACGCTGTCATAAAGATACCTTTAGCATCCCTCTGCATCCTTAGGCACAGAGGAAAGGAATGCATCTGGGAGCACATAGTTGCAAATAGCCTGAGTGTTGCCAAGCATCAGAGAGCTGAGATCTGGCTAGTGGTCAGCCCAGACCCTGGCATTTAGCCAAGGAATGCTGGGAGACCTGGAGGGGATTTAAAGCTATTAATGACCCCAGCCAATGTATTTTTTTGCAGTAAAATTAGAATAGTGGTGTCTAGTTGATATCAACATTACATTTCAGGGTTTATTTCCTTTTGCAAAGCTTTCTGAAAGTCCACCAATCACAGCAATTTACCAATTGGTAAGCAATATGATTCCTACAGGTCACCTGGGAATTATTATGCTTAGACAAATTAACACAGAAGCAAAATAAATCATCTGTATAAAGCTTCCAAACCACCACTTCACTGTGTCAATGTAGATTTGATGTAACTTATTGTAGCATGTATTAAAATGCCAATAATTGTCTACTATATCCCATATTAAAGTCTTTACCATCACTGCTTTTGATTGGCCTCAATCTGGAAACTAGCAGGCCCAACAACACTCTCAAGTCCCCCTTTGAAGTGTTCCATGTAGCAGGAGATACTGTGCACCTCCAGATTAAAACTCACTCTCAGAATCCAGTTGCTACCAGAGCAACCTTGACTTAGTGCTGAGCTCTGACAACAGGGTCTATCAACTCCCCAACCCCAAGCTATTTGATGTGTGATGTTTTTACAACTGAACCCCATTCTTTTTTTGAGTTCTGGTAAATGACCTCATAATCACTTCTTTTTTAATCAGTGTTGTGGGTTTTGTTTTGTTTTGTTTTGTTTTGTTTTAAAGCATTGTAAACCTCATATGCTTATGGAATCTGCCTTTGTGTACGTCTGGATGAGAGATGGGTCCCTAATGGGCATCCAAGGAAAAAAAAAATATTTTCTGTTTTAAAGTAGAAAAAACAGCTAATGGGAACTCACATGTGATTTAAATTTGTCCCACTTGACTCCTCCTGCCAGGGCATTTGAAATAAATGTTCAAAGAAGCATGGCTGATTCAGAATTCATTTAGTCAGAAGTAGCACAAGATCCTTCATAGAGGGTAGTCCCAGCAAAAGCCCAACTTCTTCATTCCCACCCATGATGCTCCAAGTTTAATTCATTCAGTTGATTGCAACCAAGAGACAAATCAGAACTTTATTTTTGCAGCCCAGATCCCAAAATCTACTTAGCAAGAAGCGTTGGCTGCAGAGACAACTTACGAGTGTCATCCAGCTGGGAATCTCTCGACCTGCAGAAACCAGCCACTAAAGCAACTATTCCATATTGGACTCCTGTTGTCAGTATTCATGCTTAATTAATACTTAATTCATGCTTAATTCCATGTTGGACTCCTGTATTCATGCTTAATGCAATTTGTGTCTGATTTGACCTATATGCCTGCCCTGGATTCATCCTTCTCCAGAACCACCTGCAACTAGGACAACTCTTCCAGGACTCATCCTGTTAAAGTGAGTGAAATTTGGTCAGAAAGGGGCTTCTCTCAGCCTGACCCTTTCTTGGGAAACAGATACATTGTCTTCAGAGAATCCATGGTTTCTAAGTGTTGAGATAAATGTGGGAGGTGGGGGCAAAATAGATCTTTCAGGAGCCTAAAGGAGGCTGAGCTCCTCTAAGCCAGTCTCAGAGTGGTGTTGCTTCAAAATTATAGGGTTAACTTTCAAAATTGTTAAAGAGTAATCGAGTTTTATTATGAATTTTCTTGGAAGGGCAGTATTAAAATATATAAAAATTTACACAGTTCATCCCATAGGAAAACTCCCTAATGTTCCCTTTGAAGCTGTTTTCTCACTGCAGCTGCTCCTATTCATTCCATCTTGCTTACTCCATCCCACCTAGCCACCAGGCACAGCCTCTTCCCTCCAGTTACACACTCCAGTCAACAACCTTTCCCAAGGCCTCAGGCAATATCCCCTCCAGTAATCTCTTCCCCCAGTTCATTCCCACTTCCATCCCCAAAAATGATAGCTCCTGAGGCATTGCAGTCTCTTTTTTTAGTTGGACTTACTTGTTTTTGCTAGGAGTAGCCCCTTAGGAATTCTGGTTCACCTTGGATAAAATACTCGTTGATCACCTGCCATATACAGGTGTAGCTCCGTTATACATAGAAATTAAGTAAAAATTATAAGAAATTTTTTAAACATTTTGTTTGTTCTGGTAGATTTAAATTTGAAATGAAAGTTTATTTGAGTGAAATTATTCATGATTTTTATTCTATCCTAATTTTCATCATCGCTGAATTAAGGATTTTATAATAGAAAATTTCAACAACATCTAAAAATGAGAAGCAGTTCCCTGCATTTGGGGTTTGCTTAATTCTCCCTTTCTGTAAATCAACTGGAAATTCATATAGTTTCCATCATCAAATAAAATATAATAGGTTATATATGAGGACTGAGAAGCAGGACCATGTAGCATGCTCACATGGTGAAATGGTTTTAAATGGTTGAGAAACTGAGGAGTTTTGGACCCTGGAAAATATCTAAAAGCTGCTGAAAGAAGAGAGATAGATAGTGACTCTGACATAGCCCTCGAGTGGATCTGGATCTGGGAAAAACCAGTAACAAAAAGTTATTTTTGTCAACAAAATAGCCACACAATTTCATAATTTATCAGTACACATGTATAGAACACATGGGAGAGCCTGTCACCTCACTGTTACCTCACAACCTTAGTTCTTGCTCTACAGGCACGCTTGTGAGCCATCTGTTAACAGAACTCACTTAACAGATTATAGAGAGGCCGACTCACTAATGTAGATGGAACTAATTCTGTGGGGCCTCCTGAGCACTTCATAGAAGAAAGAACTGGGATCACCCAGTGTACAGGGAAAACCCAGAAGGAAGCATCCCTTATTCCTTCCCTAATGTACTCTTGGAGCAGCTGACACTGCTCTGTGGTTCCTGGGATTATCTGTTCTGACTAAATCCTGGGGATCGGCCAATGCAACATTAACACGGAAGACACATGGATATTTTGCTCTAGGAATGCAGAATTGTGCAAGAGTCCACGCAGACAGGGAAAAGAGAAGGTAGGTGTCAAAGACTCGGTGATTGATGTGAAGAAGATGAATTGGGAAGAGGCTGAGAGAGAATCTCAAGAGAATCACAGCTTGTTACTCAGCCTGTGATGAATAAAGGTCAAAGTGGCACCACCATCTGTAGAGTAAACATCCCTGGGAATGTTATTAAAAGACTATACAGCAGGAGCTGCTTAGGAAAGGAAAATGATTGCTGAGGCTATTCAGGGCAAGAAGAGATGATATGGTGGTGAGCAAAGTAGTTTTTAAACTACTGAGTCAGGGACCACCAAGCATCCGCTGGCATGGAGTGAAGAACTGTATCTTGATAATTACACCCTGCTGAAGAATTCTTAGAAACAGGAAATGTTCTAGGAATTAGGTTTTGAAAAACCAAGTGCACCTCCTGAATAAATTGTTAACCTTACCATAGCAAGGCTTCCCAAAGAATGATATGCAGTTTACAGAGCCACAGGCCTATTCCGGATCCTGGATCCTGGATACAGAGTGATACAGCTGAGAGAATGGATCCGCTCTCATTAGTAAGTGTCTAAAACTATATACATCGTAACTATACTTTCTTTCTCTTAAACATGCTCTTTATTATAGAAAACTTCTATATGTATTTACTTAGGGAATTTTAAACTTATTTATCCAAAAATTCTCCAAATATCAAGATATTCATATAGAGATCATAACCCAGACTTAGTATTGCATGACTTTGGCAATGTTATCTAACTTCTCTGGGGCTCAGTTTTCTTATCTGTAAAATTTGGAAATACAGTGCTTGCCTCACAGATTAACCAAGAATATCCATGTAAAGAATTTTGAATGTGTCAATACCTAGGTATGAGCTCAATAAAATGTTAGGTAGTGCTGTAAAATTTGCCAAGATTCTTATCATTACAATTATTTCACTAGAAAGACCAAATGCAACTATGTAAACATATGTTTCTTGTTTTATTTCATTATAGGACCTGTAGAGTGTGGAGTTTGGGAAGTGATAACCGTGGGGAAATATGCTTTGACATACTTGCCTTTAGTAGAAAGTGTGATATATAGTTAGAGATGACAGTCAGTGATTTATGATCACTATTACCAAAAAATGATACTCCATTAGTTCAAGTCATAGAATTTGGGGCAAAAGGAAAAAATAAAGAAGAAAGAAGAGGCAAAGAGGGAAAGATTAAGAGGAAGAAACAATAAAGGAGGAAGGAAATGAGAAAGAAAAGGGGGACGGAAGAAGTTATGTTGTTCTTAGGTTACTGGAAGAATTCAAGAAAATACTACTGATTATCCATCTGTTGGAACTTGAAGAGAAGATTGGGTTTATCTAACATAATAGGATTGCCATTTGCTATGGTCTGAATCTGTCCACCCAAAATTCATGTTGAAATCCTAACTGCCAAAGGTAATAGTAAAGGTGGGGTGTCTAGGAGGGTATTAGGTCTTGAGGGTGGAGCCCTCATGAATGGGATTAGAGATCTCACAAAAGAGATTCCACAGAGCTCTCTAGGCCCTTCTGCCATGTGGAAGTCTGCAACCTGGAAGAGGGCCCTCATTTGACCATGCTGGTACCATGATCTCAGATTTCTGGCCTCCAGAATTTAGAGGAATATACTTGTGTTGATACACTACTGGGTCTGTGGTATTTTGTTATAGCTGTCTGGATAGACTAGGACACCACTTCTTTCAGAAACTGGAGATACGTGGAGCTGATAATTCTGCCTTTTCTTCACAGTTTGCTCCACTGACAATCACACAGACTTTTCTGCTTTCCAAGCTTCCTCCCAGAGTTGGTAGACTGGCAGCTGGTGAGGAAGAAGTAGGTGGAACTAAGGGCAGGCACTTCAAAGTAGTTATTTTAGGAGACAGCTGCAGGGCCACAGGGTTTTATGGGGTGGGCCTTCACCTCATAAAACTCAAGAAAAAAATAAAAGGAAAGATAAATGTAAAATTTGTGTTCTAAGGGGAAAAAATAAACTGGAGTCAAAGAAAAGCAAGTTTGGGTGGCAATAAAGGAGGAACAGACTAACTAAAGGGGGGAAATGCAGCTTGCAATCTTGAGTACTCCGCAGAATGTTGGCTTGTCTCATGGAGGAGGGAGGGACAATACACAGACTGAGCTAAGCCAGAGAATCATCAATCCAGCCATCACCACTTAAGATACATCTTATATTACTGAAAAAAAAATTAGTTTTAGTTAAAGTGAGAATTTATAACAACAATTTCTTCAGGGGAAAGACAACACAAAAGCAAAGCAAAACACAGAAATCCATCTGATCCCAACAGCTGCATCAACAAGAGAACAACATTTAAAACGAATTCTGCAAATGTTAAGAATTTTATTAAAACATTTACCCAGAAACCATGCATAATTTCCTAATGTTGCCCAGAAGTGATTGCCAGACAGATCTTAGAAACCAACATGAGTAGAATTTTTGTGTTGCGTGCAGAGCCAAATCAAGTTGTGTTTAGACAGTCATGTTCTAGAACATGGAGTTCAGTAAATACGACATGAGCACCTAGCATATGCTGAACATTGTAGGAGAAGAGAAGAAAGATGGTCTCACAATGAATCTGTGAATGTGGCAAATGGCACTACAGCATCCTACAGGAGCCTCTGAAATCTGAGTGCCATTGCGTCAATATCCAGAATGTGACAAATCCAAAAGAGTTATCAGGACCTGAACTTGGTGTTTTTAGCCGCTCTATGTTTAGGCAGATGTTGACCTTCCTGTTATTCTCCCCATAGACTTAGAACTACTCAGCTGTGAATTTTAGAGAATCTCAGTGGAAAGGACCCATATTTTACCATATATAAAATGCTCCCAATTGTAAACTGCAATATTTAACGTTCCTCTCTAAACAAAGCATGAGAAAAAGTAGAGTAAGGGGAGAAGCGCACATTCTGGAATCTAATAGCTGATTTCTGCAAAATCCATCCTAAATCCTCACTGCAGAAGTAAATAAGACTTAAACCCAACATTCAGAAAAGGACGATTAGGGAAACTTGTAGTTTCAACATTGACACTGGGTGGAGGAAGGGGGAAAGTATCTCTCATGAAAATATGAACTATAGTTCGCCACTTTTGCAGATATACAGCCTGAATTCACAGTGCTCATGTGGTCCAGAAATCCTCAGGAGAGGATTTAATTTGAAGTGGTCTCGGCTTGATAGTGCCCTCAGGTGACTGGCAAGAACAAACACAAAAGCTTCCCTGGAAGAAGGACAAACCAGAGTTCAATCCAGGATAGTGCAAGTGGTAAAATGCACCCAATGGGAGGGGCATCTTGACTTCAGAGATATGCGAATGTGAATAAAGCGCATCCTAATCTGAAGAAATCTGGCAGCTGGTGTGAAATTCTGCTTGGTCAAGCATAGTGGTTTTCATACATGCTCAGTTATATGAAGACCATGTGTTTTGTTTTTGTTTTTGTTTTTGTTTTCTGTCTTCATTGGACTTGACTTGAGGGGATTTCTTTGTTCTCAGGTGCTGTTCTGATTTGGGTCATCCTGGAGCTTTGGCCTATCACATCTTTATTTGTTTTGAGTGCATCCTACTCTGGTTTTCTAATACTTTCCTGAATTTCTACTTTTTCATTTATTAATTCATTCAAGAATATTTATTCAGATGACTCAGAACTTCATGAGACAGGTGGGTTTTTGTCTTCATGGAGTTTGAAAACCTACCTAAGGATTTTCAGACTCTAGTAAATATTAAGTTTACCCAGGAAGACTCTTAAGAATGAAGATGTCATGTCCCATTTTTGGAGGCTCTGCTTCAGAAAGTCAGGGACTGGTTCTTAGTATCTGTGTTTTTAGCAAAGCTACAAGTCAATCTGATGCACACTAATGTTTGAGAACTCTGAGTTAGCTGTATGTGCTCCCATCTCACCTCCAAAATCCCAGAGTGGACTTTGCTTTATTTCTGCACATCACTGCTACTCATGGTCCTGGATGTAAAGAAACAATTAGAATTAAGACTCCTCCATGAGAATTCATTAAGGCATTGGTTTGACCCAAGCTGCCAGAATTACATTATTCTATAATTAGCTAGATTTGATCAACATAATGGTCTCAGCCATGCAATTCCTACTGCATTGTTTGCTCCAACAGCATCTGAATTCTTGGAAAATGGCTCCAATCTTCCACACCCCCATAACACAGAGCCATGCTCTCTGGAATTCCTCTTATGTGGTGATTTCTCAATGGGTGTGTATTGAAGTGAATGACTTCGAGTCCCTAGAATATTCTTCAGTCCTTTCTGAGTGATTAGGGAAAAGTTATATCAGAAAATGAGGTACTCTGCTCATAGCAGAGAATTATGGTTCTGTGAGGTGAATTGTATTCTTATTCCCTGAGGGTACATGACTAATTGCTACTGTGCATAGAAAAATCAGAAAATCCCATTTTATAATCATGTCAGACATCAGACACTTTCCTGTTTTGCTTGTTATAAGCAAATTTGCAAAGCATGCCATGTCAAACACCCTGATCATTTTTCAGCTTGATTATTGAAGTAGAAAGAGAGGGAGAACGAGCAAGGTTTCAGAGTTCTAGTCCTGGCTGTGTCACAAACAATCTCTATACTTGGGGCTTCAATAACTACACCTGTAAAATAATGAGACCGACTTACACGTAGTCGAAACCCTCAGGTTTACTGTAAAATTCCTGTAAATCAACATATGACAAACGTCAAATGCAAGGTAGAGCTATCATTACTAATAATGTCATTAGAATGAAGGAACCAGCTGTTGTAACTTGGTTACTTTCAATAATAGAGATTCAAAATGTGACTGGGAGCATATTACTACCAGTTTGCATGCTGAGTGAATCCATGCACCTTCATTCATTTAGCACCTCTGTAGGTTTTCAGGTTAGGAAATAAACCATGATACAACTTTAAACATGACATTGTTCGACACCTCTTGATCAGGATTATCATATATCAGGTTATTAGAAAAGACACACCACCCACTTTCTTGGTGACACCTCCAGTCTTTTATTTTCATTGCTAGCTGTTCGACACACCATGCTTGTGGCTGAATTCTAAAAAACAAACAAGGGGAAATTGATTGTCAGGCCATGTAGCTCTGCTCTTAAGGGCAAAGCAACTTTTCTGGATCCACCACTTTTCTTCATCTGTGTGATATTGTACGGACCAGAGAGCAGTGTGAATAGGTCCTCAAGGTGATGGCAAACCGGTTGCCCCCGAAGAGCACTCTTAACGACCTTATATTCTATGACAAGAAGGAGATGGCATAAGTCGGCATTTCAAAACATTTCAGAAGTTTCACGTTCTATCTTAAAACCAACGCAAATCATTCTCCTTCCTGCAATTCCAGGTCTTGAAGACAATTTTTGCAAATTGTCACATGCTTTCCTATTTGGTTTAACTACTTAAGTGTCACTATTACTACTTTTGTCACAGTTATTACTAAAAAAAACAAAACCAAAGAGTTCCTCTCTTCAAGTCAATGAGGAAACCCCAAATCTGGGTGTTACACAAACTTTCCCATAGAGGCACTGTTGCCTGGGAGAAAGGGAAGAAGCATGTTTCACTGCAGTGCTTATTGGAGAGTTTTCCTGATAATATTAATTTCCTAAAAAAGGGCATCCCATCTTGTGCTGGGGAAATTGGAAGCCTGGCACCACAATCCCATAGGGATTGAAACAGCCATCCATAAATCTGCACAGTGTGTCTGATTCTGCCCCCATTGAGCAACTGTAATAGGAGTTCTATAGACACGGCAGGAGCTGAATCAAGACTACCGAGTGAAAGAGGGCTGCTGTCAGCACTGTGTATGCATTAAAGACAGTAGACGGCCGGGCATGCATCCTGGAGCTGTACAGTTTCCCAGTGAGCTAAGTCCTAGATTTTAAAACCATTTGTGTTTATTTACCAATACCTTGCTATGTTATTTATTAAGTTTGTCACTAAACCCTGTTTTGCATACACTAGTACTTGCTCATGCATGCCTTATGAATATAGAAATTAGCATCTCATTAACTTGATAATTAGGCCAATGATAAACAGCTGTTTGGTTGCCGTGTAGGGCAAGATTTCTACCGAAGTTACTTATCTGCCATACACAATAGCGGTGCAATTATTTGTCACACTATCAATTATAGACAAACAACAATAGGAGATAAACTTTCCTTTTACACATTTGCTTTCATTGTAATTAAGATCCAAATTCATGCTCTGCTTTTGGAAAAACAATAATGCAGTGTTGTCTAACAATCTTGATAATGTACATTTTCAGCTTGGCTTTTATATTTCACATGCAGTTCAAACACCTCACGTTGTGCATTCTGCTATAAATGACTATTTCCAAGATGTCTTTAAAAAAAAAAAAGAAAGAAAGAAAGAAACAACAAAACTCTCCTGTTTCCATTTTATGATGTTGAGAACATTGATCATTGAGAATTTCTCAAGTTGTCTGGTTTTGCTCTAGTTTCTATCTACCTCCCCCTCCAAGATTAAAATCTATACTTTGACCTTCCCTTGCTTATAATAGGTTTTGTGCTGAGAGAAATCATCTGAGAGATGTTAGGAGTGCAATGAAAGCTATGAAAATGTTTTCGTGATTGTTTATGCATAGCTCAATCCACATTATTTCTGAAAGAAAGAAAAAAAAGAAAAGAAAAAAGAAAACAATGTGTTTCCCTTCAATCCACATGGATTTAAAACTGGAGATATAATTAAAAAAAAAAAAAACCACAAAAACAAAAAACAAAACCAGAAACTGGTCGTTCCAACTAATAATAAAGGAACTCAGTGCTGTGCTCACAACAAAGTCATGGAAGATAATTTGAAACTTCAGTTAGCTTCCTGTAGAGAAAAATAACAACCACCAAACTAATGGGTAATCAATGGCCAATTGCTTCAGAAAAGAGGCACCCCACAGAATTCCCTAGAAATTAATGTGCTACATAGGAGGCATTGGGAAATGTCTTAAGACTATCCTAGTGAGCCCACCTTTCTTAACAAATAAGGAAGGTCTAGGGTGCTATTTTTGCTAATAAAGACCTGGAGATGAAATGCTGTCTTCATTTAAGTTTCCCTGTGCTGTTCTCTGAACCACTATATTAAAAACAATCTTCCCCCATGATTTCTAGTGCTGTAGTGGAGTATAGTTTATGTGAAAGTAAATCTGGAAAGATTACCTTTCAAAACTGCCAGATGCTTCGCATTTTCTGGTAGAAATCTGGATTCTAGGTCTGTAATGATATTTCCTGCTGTGCTCAACACTCAATCAGAACGTATGCTTCTTGGAGGGCAATATAAGGATTCCAAGGCTAACTTGGCCGTTTGGCTTTTATATTTTCCCAGTCCAGCTGGGGGGTATAGATTTAAATTTGGGGCCTCCCAAGCTAAACTTCAGAAGAGGTCTTTGTTAATTTTAGAACTCCTGCAGTTGAAGCCCCTCCTTTCATAAACTTTCCCAGGCAATGCAGTTTATGATTATATTTATACCAATGAATAAAACATACCTTAAAAAAAAACAAAACTAAATTATTGCATTAATGATACAGGAATGTACGGATTCTCATTGCCCCTGGCTGTCCCATGTTTAGATTCAAGTTCCTTCCTCTACCCAGTCTGAATTACATTAATGTCCCCTTCCCCCTCTTCCTTCATCCATCTTGTACATTCTTTAATAGGGTATGGTGGTTCTCAGCACATATTCTGGAGTCTGCACGACCAAGGTTGGAATCTCAGCTCTTTTATGCTAAGCCTGATGGACTTTGGGGATGATTAACTTAATTTCTCTGATCAGTGATGTGCTCATCTATAAAATGGGACTAATATTAGCATCTACTTCCAAGAGTTATTGTGAGAATAAAGTGAAATAATACAGAGACAGCATTTAGCACAGTGCCGCACATAGCACACATAGTGGTTCATGTTAGCTGCTTTCCCTAACTAGGGGGCAGCCTTATGGAGAGGCAACACAGAGGTGGGGGCACCTGGGACCTCTTCATTGAGTTAAAATCCTTACTTGAGTGCCAACTTGCATAGCTATCAACATCTCTGTGTCTCAGCTTCCTCATTTCAAAAATGGAAATGATAGTAGTACCCACCTCAGGAAGCTATTGTAAAGATTAAGTGAACTAATAATTGTCCAATAATTCTATACATTTTAATTAAATAAACCTATTAAATCCTTGGTCCAACCTCTCGCCTCTCCATCTCCATTTGATCCAGACTCTTCCCTACTCCAGTGTTGTCCATCCGTTTGTCAACAGTGCTCCTCTTAGAACTGTGAGGAATTACCTAAAGAGGCTCTTCCTGTGTGGGACAGCATGCAATGGTGTCACCTGAACCAGAGGTGCTGGTGAGGGCAGCAGGTCATTGAACATAAGCAAGCTAGCCTGGAGGTTATGCAATTATGCACTATAGACTGATAGGAGCTACTTTCTCTGGGGATTCTTCTTTTTTAACACGGTTTATTCACCCAGGGACCTTCATTGTTCTCCAGCCTTTGACCCTATAAGATACAGCCTAGGTTCCTTACTACTAGGGTGCTTCTTGTGGTACTTCCAGCCTAGACATACTAGGCCTCAGACCTCTAATAAGTCTGGAGCCTTGTGTATTCTCTGCCACTCCCCTACTTATAAATTTCACCCAATAAACCTTAGCATATAATTGTATCATGATATTAGTATCTCTGCCATTTTTGAATGATAGATGTATCATGATTTGTCTTATTTAATATGTGGATTGTCTCAAAGCCTGGCACTATCCTCAGGCTATCACAGGTACTCAGTATACTTTCATGTTTCGATAATCCTAATAAAACTAGTTAGAGTTAAATTTGGTTGTAAATATTAATTATGGTTTAATTAAGAGAATATATTTCCCTCTAAATCTTATAAAAGATGTAGCTTAAGGTTGATGTGGTGGCCCACAGTGCAAAGGACCTTGGTTCCTTCTCTCTCATTCCTCTGACTTCGGATCATGGTTTTAGCTCCTGAGATCATCTCATGGTCCAAGAAACTGTTGAAACCGTAGCCACTGTTTTCCCATCACAGAAAAAAGGAGTGAATACCTCACTTGAAGAGAACTCACTGAACACCAGGCACATTTGTCGGCTTTCCACTGGCTAGTGGACCTCGCATAGCCACAAGGAAAACTAGAAAATAGGCCCCTTGTCCTGGGTGCTGATGAGCCCTACAAAAGGTCACAATTTGATGCTTAAAAAAGAATGAGAGAGTAGACACTGGGGATGACCATCCTGCTCCGGCCTAGCTGTCATGGCCTTTTAGCTCCTCGTCTAGGTCCTTCCCATTTCCCTCTCTTCTTACTTTTTGTTCACAAAAAGAAATGAATTTGAATTCTGTGATTAAACGTAACTAAAGCAGTCTAAGCAATAAGCAGCACATCTATGTAACCCTGGGCAATTTACCTTATGTTTGTTGGTATTCAGAATTGGCAACATAATACCTAGCTCACCTGCTTATGCTTGCTGCGTAGAGTTGTAAAAAGTAAAAATAATAATACCTAATATTACATGGTAGGGACCAAGAGATACCTATTTTAATCCTTACAATAAACCCATGGAGCAGATTTTTATTACTTATATATAAAGATAAAGAAACTGAAGAGATTAAGAGCGTGCTTCAGCCATACTGTTACTGAGGAGCATTGGTAGGATGGGAGTCCAAGGCATTCTAATGCCTACATCCACTATGTAACTTCTTTGCAATGCTTAATAAAAGCTAACTGTTGAAAAGCACTGTAAATCATGTAGACATAGTTCTGCATCCTACACATTTTAATTATCTGATATGTGCTTATTTTTCTTAATGACAATTCTAACTGTTCTGTGCAGAGCACAGCTACATGTGGAAATCTGACATGGTAATATACACCTTTTAAGAATGAAAGCTTAATAAATCATCTTAAAATTTCTCACAATTTTGCTGCTCTTATCATTAGAACACCCTTTATTTGAAGTTTGTGTCTTACAGATCACACAGTGAATTAGAGACATTCTTCTTTCTTTCTTGATTTTCAGCTATACTCTCGCATGGTTAGAATGAGCCAGAAAAGATCATTCAAGTTCTCAGACCTTTGCTTACAAGGACAAGAGCACATGAGGCATAATAATACTGAATTGCCATAATTATTTACTCAGCACTTGCTCAGGCATAAACCATGTTCAAAACTTCCCCATCTCACCCTTTGCTTGGTGTGCCCATATCAAAACCAAAAATGAAAGTAGTGTTCCAGAGAGGGAGAGAAAGGCTCGAGTTTCAAAATAAAGGAGTACAGAATACTCTTGTCTATATTAATATCTTTTGCATGGCGATGGAAAATAAAATGCAGAAAGCAACTACCAGGGCAACCGCCCAACTCAGTCTCCATCCTTTCAGAACTGCTCGTCACACCTCAACTCCATACTGGAGATCTGATAACAGGGTTTGCACGCTGGCCCCACAACCCTGGCCATAGGTGATGGGACATGTCGAGGAGGTTCTTTGGACTAAAACTAGAGCAATTCAATTACTTCTGCCTCAGGAGTATGTAATTTAGGGCTGAGAGGTCATCAGTCATTTTAGGTTTAGAAATGACTATTTTTCTTTCCACTGTGCAATGAGATGGAGAGAGTTGGACTGTGGACAGTCAAAAGTGAAGCACATGCGTTTAGAGTACCAAAGATACAAGATGAAAAGAAGTGCCCTGCATTTCCTAAGGCTACTTGCCTCCTGGTTCCCTCATTTCTTTCCTTTTTGCTTGCATCGGCTTGATTTGATATCTGTTATTAAATGTGATCCAAAGAACCTTAACTAATTCAGGTGGGAAATAGAATACTAAGAAAGGCAAAGTGGGAGAACTTCTACAATCATCTGCTACTGCACAGAAGTGAGGCAGAAAAACCAAGACCCCCAGAGATCTAAGACAGCCTTGTTGGTCATACCCCTCCCACCTGTCCCCATTCAGAGTAGAGAAGTTTTCTCACTTGTCGGGCTACTCATGACAGTATCTAATCACCAAAAATCTCTTCTGGAAAGGCGTTCCGGGATCTTTGCCCTGAGAAATATTTGAAACAGGACTGTACAAGCTTATAAACAGACTCCCACTATCCACAGTGTGATGGAAACAACAGGACTCCCTGTGTATATCTTTGGGCAGGGAAATCTCCTAGAAGCTATGAAGCCTGAAACCAAAGATTCTTTGGAATATAGTGTATGAAGATGATCTTTTCCTTGGCGCTCTTCCACAAGCCTTCAATCACTCTGTGAAGTAAATTTCTTTCCATATGTTTTTCATTCATTTACATTTAAGATAAAAATTATTGGCTCTGAGAGCCATTTGATGAGTGGTGATTCAGTGATTCTTTTCATTGTGATCTCAGCTCAGTGATGATGCATATCGTCCACAAGATGTTCCAAGAAAGTGGAATCATTACTGATGCCGACTAAAGTCATCACTTGGTAATAATAGACTTGCATAGTTTCTTTTACTCCCCGGCAAAGAAGTCTGAAATAGGATCAATATCTGTTTCATTGCTCTATTTCAAGATCATTTATTTTGAGTTCATTTACTGACAACCTAACATGCTAACTAGGACAAAGACTCCCATTGTTTATATTTTGGAAATTATATGTATATTTTATACCGATCGCTGCTCCTGAGAACATATTGAGACACGATCCAAATCTCACAATCTAATTTTGGCACCTCTTGCCTTAGTTTAAATTCTAGGAACAGTTGTTATTAGATTTATTTTTCATTATTAGAAACAATGGAAGACTTTTTTAATATGGTCACATTTATGCTACACTGAGTTGTTTGTCATGCAATTACTTCAATTCTTCTTCTGACATTACCAGTACATATCATATTAACATTCAAAATGTAAGCTTAAAGAAAACTTCAAAAAGCAGCCAGTGATATAAAATATTTGAGTTATTCACTCTGATATCCACCTGCCCATATCCTCTCTTTGATGAAATACAATTTCTCTCTTGCCTTCTCTGAAGCTATATTTGTCTACCTGATGCCAAAATACCAAATCATTGTGATAAGACAGTTCAAAATCAATGAAAAACATCCATTTACCAAGTTCTAGAGTGACGTACAGCCCTACACTTTCTTCTTGATTGGAATTCTATATAGGGAAGTTTGCCTGGTTGTAGAGATAAAATAGAGATGGTGTTGGAGAAACTATTTTCATCATTTAAGAAAAAAACTATATATTCCTGAGCCTTCACTGAAACTGTCCCACTTGGGTTTTTAGAATGACAAAAGGCATATTTTGCCTCATTTGCCTGTGAAAATATGCCTTTTTGAGTGCATAGAAAACCTATATTATTTGAAGTGCAACTTGATAAGTGTTTCATTTTTTATGAACCCCAGGAAAAGAAATTTATTCCATTTTTACAAATAGTAAAGTTTTTTTTTTATTCTTAGAACCATCTCTTCACTAGAAATTGGGATCATATGCTGACTATTTCCTATGTAGATGAGAATTATTCATAAAAGGTAGCAGAATACAATTTTTCTTATGACAAGTATTAGAGCTAACAGTGAGGTTTCAATAAGTGCTGAGTATTTCACAAATATTATCTCATTTAATCTTTCATAACTGTACATGCCCAATTATTAGTCCCATTTTATAAATAAAAAAAAAATACAATTGTAAGGAGTTTAACTTGCCTGTAGTCACCTAGCTGGTAAGAGAAAGAGCTGAGAATCAAGCCCAAGTTTCATCAAAGTCCAAAAGCTTAAGATGTGAGGGTATATCTATTATAAGTTTTGAAAACCACTATTAAGGAGAAAAGATGCCAGGATGCAAGCCTGACTCTGTCATTTTACTTATAAAGTGGGCTTGAAAAAAGCACGTACTTCTGCATATACTTTTTTGTCTTTCTATAGCACAGGGATAATAATAACTTCTGTGCCTGAGAGGGTCAGAGGAGATAGTGTCTGCAAAGTACTTTGATTTTGCCAGGTGCTCTGCATAGGTACGAAAGAACTATTAAGTTCATCTGCATCTACGGTCTTAGAGCTTTGCATATGAGTTTGCTGTTTAAGGTCACAGATGAGAACCAGTGTGTGTCGGACAGCAGGGCTGTGCCTTCTTTTTGAGTGAGGAGTGATTGGTACTGATTGCTCCAGCTTTTCAAGTCATCTGTAGAAATAGAAAATATTGTGTTTTATCTGAGGAAACAAGATACTGTTTCACAGTATTCACATTCTCATCAATTTCTCTTGAAGAACATATAATTACACAATGGATGGCTCTGAATCCTGAGAGTAAAGAGTGAGAGATGGAATTGCAGAAATCTGTAAGATGTGAGGCGTGCGGTGGAAGATGCATATTTGCATCCACTTCCTTCCCGGAAATGATGGTTTCATTTTCTCTGAAAGAGAAATGGTAATGATAGTTTATGAGAGAAATAGACTGTTCTCTGAAACATCTTGAAGAATATTTTTGCTCAGAATAAAAAGTGATTTGAGAACTGATCCTATAGATCCTAATTCTTTTGTCAACTTAAATGTTGAGAAAAGTTTATTGGATGAGCTAATTTTAGTATTGGCATTCTTTCTCATGTATATACATATGTATATATACATATATGCATGTACATATGTGCATATATATACATCTATGAAAGAAGGGCAGCATTAGTATTTGGAAAACCACCTCTTAATGAGCACTTATTATTGTCCCAGGCAAAGACATTCTTTTCCCTCATCTTATTTAATCCTCCCAATGATGTTGTAGGTGTTATTAGATGAAAAGCAGAGGCTTGGAGAGGTCAGTGACCTCCACTCCTTACCTCTGCTAATAACCATATTTGAGAGTCTATTATGTGCCTGACATTTTACATACATTATCTCCAGGCCTCACAACAACACTGCAGTGTAACTAACTAACATTGTTCTTATTTTGCTGTTGCAGACACTAATTCTCAGAAAACTTGAAAAAAAAAAAAAAAACAGAAGTCTTCTGGTAAGCCACACAGCTAAGAATCCATGCCATGCTGGACTAACCTCAAAGCCCAAATCCACAGATCATGGTGCAGATTATAAGTAGTCAGTAGGTTCACCAGCTATTAGAATTCAGAATTCAGTTCCTCAAGGCATCACCTCATCTTCTCTGTTGTGTGGTGTGCTCCACAATATAGCAGTTCACCAATCAAAGAGCAGCTCTAGAGCATCTCTCTTTAGGGTACTAAAACAGTCCGAAAGACCATAACATATAAGTAGAATCACATGCCATAACCTTTGGCATATAGTGTACCTCATTAAGAGAGTGACATCTCATCACTCGTCACTCTAGAGTATGCCTACCACAGCCAGTACACCAAATAATTTCACTTAGACTAGAAATATCGTATAACCTAAACCCCATTCTTCAGTTTTGTATCATTAAATTTACAAATAGTTGAGGGATCAAAAAAGGATACAATTTTCTTTATAAAACTATGTGGTCAACATAATCTATATTGTTTTTGTTTTTCTTATCACTACTTCCTCATATCTAGTTCTTGAGAACCATTTTGTACATAAAAGTAAGTGCTCACAAGCATCACGAATTACTGCAGTATTTTATTCTTTCAGTGATTTTTTTCAGCATTTATACTTCAGTTGACTGATGCAATTTACCATATAAAATCCAAAAGGAGATTTTTCATTCAAGTTATATTCAAAATGTTTACCTGTATTTAAAAGTGAATATTTGGATATTAACAATAAATGTAACTGGTTTACCTTGTCCCTATTAACATAGTTACAGTGATTACTTGTAATAAGAAGCTATTGTCTATGATAGGAAGCTGTGAAATCACATAAGCATAGATAACTCAGAATTCCAGACATGCCACATATAATGTTGAAGTAGGCGTTAAGCTATTCAGCCTCCAAAATGCTGAGTTTCAAATTGGACCCAACACCAAAGCAAAAGGCATCGGTGTTGTTTCTACTGATTTTCACTCATGGTGGCTTTAGAATTGCTATTGTAGCTGTAGTTCTGACCCATATTTTCATTTACTCATTCATTCTGTTACTTCCTCTTTATTAATTTCACCAAAGTTTTGCCTTTTGGTTTTGTTAAAGAATTCCCTTTGGATTTTTTAATTAAATTTTTTCTATGCCTCAGATTCTTTTCTTGTAAATTGGGGTTGATAATAATTCTCCTTAAAATTTGTATTCTATTTCAATTAATTGCTGTTCTTCTTATTCTGTTTTTTTCCATCCTATGTTTGGGCTTAGCCTACTCTTCCTTAAGTTCAGTCCTTTACTTTTTAACTTTCAGCCTTTCTTCTTTTTAAATATGAGTATTTGAAACTCTATCTTCCTCTAGCTACTTCTTTAGCTACTTTGTACATGTTTTGACACATTTGTAATTTCATTATCTTTCAGACCCAAGTGTTTAAAATTTTTAGTAATATTTACTCCCTGACCTAAGAGTTATTTATAGGTCTGAGTTGCTATTTATCAGATGCCTTGTTTTAACTGACCTTTTTGTTGCTTTCCAATTTAATTGCACTTCGGTGAGAGAAAATGATCTGACATTTCTTTTTCTGAAATTCATTGAGACTCCCTTTATGGAGTGAAGCATGGTCTGTTTTGTAAGTTGTTGACCATTTCAAGAAGATTAGATATTCTTCAATTGTTTTTATTTGGTAACCTATGGAAATCTCAAGGAATTAACCTATTAAGAGCTTATTTCTCACTCAAGTTAAAGATCAGAGAAGATACTGGTAGTCACTTCAAGCTGTGATTCAGGGTTTAGGCTGTTTCCAGCTTTAGATTTACCATTTTTGAAATGTGATTCTTAAAGTGATTTTGTAGATTATTTCCATTCTGAGTTGCAACAAGGGAAAAAAGTCATGGAGACCAGCTAGGTCACTTGGCCACAAATGACTACAGAGGAGCCAAAAAATGTAGTCTAGCTCAGAGCCAGGAAGAAGAGGCAATAGATCTTATCAATTTAGCTACAATACTACCTCAGTTCTGATATTTTTTAACCTTACAAATTAAACACTTTTATTATTTCTTTTTAAATACAGAACTACAAATATTTGCTTAGATTTTCCTACACATCTACTAACACCTTTTGTTCATCATTTTCTTAATTTGGGCTTTTTTTTTCTTTTGTAAAAGAATAGGCAGGTGATATGGGAGAGACCAATTAATCCTGAAATATCAGCGGGCTAACTATTAAAAATTTATTTCTCATTCACACTAAACACCAAATGAAAATAACAGGAGCTATTTCTCCTTAAAATCAGTCGGGGACCCAAGTTGATGGAGACCTCATCATAATGTGCTGCTACTCTGAGACTGCATGCACCACCAGGCCTTTATGTCTCTCCCTCTCATTGCCCATTAGTCAGAATCTGTGGTATGGCGTCCAGTTGATTGCCATCACCTCATAGCAGAAATAGGGTGGTGAACACACAGGATTATCTCTGTCACTCTTACCTCTGATTTCATTTTCTTATTTTCTTTAGAAATTTCCTCCTATGGGGTGCCTGGGTGGCTTAGTCGATTAAGTGTCTGATTTTGGCTCAGGTTATAATCTCAGGGTTGTGAGATTGAGCCCTGCATGGGGCCCTGTGCTCAGTGTGGAGTAGGCTTGAGATTATCTCTCTCCCTCTCTCTCTGTCCCTCCCTCCACTTGTGCTCAGGCACACATGCACTCTCTCTCTCTAAAATAAATAAATAGATTAAAAAAAAAGAAAAAGAAAAAGGAGGAAAGAAAGAAAGAAAGAAAGAAAGAAAGAAAGAAAGAAAAAGAAAGAAAGAAAGAAAGAAAGAAAAGAAAGAAAGAAGAAAGAAAGAAAGAGAGAAAGAAAGAAAGAAAGAAAGAAAGAAAGAAAGAAAGAAAGAAAGAAAGAAAGAAAGAAAGAAAGAAAGAAATTCCATGAACTTCTGTTGGTTCCTTTTTTTTTCTGAATATGTCCTTTATCTCCATTATTTAAATATAGATAGTTCTGTTAGAATCACAATTATAACTTTTTCTTAACATTTTTAAAGTATTATTCCATTATCTTCTGGCCTTCACTGGGCTTCTAGAAGTTAGAGGACATTTTACTCTTTTTTTCTGTAACTTTAAAGTTTATAAATTTTTAGTGCAATGCATATGTGTGCCTTGTCAATGATGTCTGGAACTCAGTGATACTTTCTGGAATTTCAAGTTTTTTCTTCAGTTCAGTGAACTGATATCCTATTATTTCTTTGTTCATTATTTCTCATCTGTTCTTGTTGTCCCCTAGTAATCATATTACTCAGATATTCCAGGTCTGTCTTCCACATCTCATATTATTTTGATTTTATAAATTTGTTCTGCATTGATGGTTATTTCTTCAATTTGATGTTCCAAAGTAACTATTATCCAAAATAACTATTGCCTACCTATTTCCTATTTTCCTACCATGTTGTCTTTCTTTAGAATTATTATATCCCTGTGGCACCTAGGTGGCTCAATTGGTTAAGCCTCCAATTATCGATTTTGGCTCAGGTCATGATCTCAATGTGACCTGCTTAAGATTCTCTTTCTCTCTCTCTCCCTCTACCCCTTCCCCCCATTTGTATGCTCCTGTATACTCTCTCTCTCTCTTAAAAAAATTGTTGTACTTTCTCACTCAGGGCAACCACTATCCTTCTCTGAGTACTAAAGCTATTGGAGAGATCTTCTTCATTACCTACTATAGAATCTGCAAGTAACTCTGATGCACCTGTTTTCTTTGCTTTTGCCCCTATTTTATCTGTACCATAAATCCTAATACTTTCCATATTATTATTATTTTTGCATTATTATTCATTTCTCTCTGATATTTGCTTATATCAGCATACAGCCATACTATGGCAATATAGCATAGTGCTTCTGGAATCAGACTATGGAGATTTAAAGCTTAACTCTGTCCAATTTCTAACCCTAGGAACCTGGATAATTTAACCATGTTTGCTATAAATCCCTTTTCTCTTTAAAAAAATTATTTATTCATGAGAGATGGGGAGGGGGGGGAGAGGCAGAGAGAGAGAGAGAAGCAGTCTCCCAGTGAAGCAAGGAGCCCAGTGCAGGACTGGATCCCAGGATCATGGGATCATGACCTGAGCCAAAGGCAGACACTTACCCAACTAAGCCAGGCAGGCACCCATCTTTTCTCTTCTAATAAGGGTGGAAATACTCGTACTTACCTCCTGGTATTGTTAAGATGAAATAATTTATTAATTTGAAACAATTGGCACAGTGCCTGACCCATAGCAATAAATAGAAACTAATATTTTTCATCTTAAAAAAATGTTACTTGACCTACAGAAAGCCCCAATTTCTACCCAGTTTTCTATTCCCTTTCACATAAAAACTGTTCTCACAATGTTTCCACACACTCTCTCTCTCTCCTTCTCTGATCATTCCATACATTCCTTGACTTGAAATATAAGCAGCATGCTTGGTAGCTCTCAAATCTCTCTCCATCCACCTATCTCTTTGGCATCCTCGACTGGTGTCTGCTTATTCAGTATCTTTATATTTATGACTCTTTTGCATCTCCCTCTTACCATGGTCAGAACTCAATTCCTGACATTCCCTTCTCCTCACCAAATGTTTTCTTTTTCCAGTCTTTATGATCTACTTAAAAATCACCATCACATAACCAATTTCTTAAACTAGACTCTTAAAAATTATCTTCAGTCCCTGCTTTTCCCTTACCAACCACATCAGCACGTATAGTAGATTTTACCTCCAAAATAGATTTTGAATCTGACCTTCTACCACTGTCTTCACAGCAACAACCTTGTTCAATCCAACATCATTATACACACATTGCATTTTGCAATAGCTTCCTAATTACCCTGTCCATTTCCATTGTTGCACCAATAACCCATCCACCTATTCTCCAGATAACTGCCAGATAATATTAAAATATTATCATGTTGTGATCCAACCTAAAATGTTTTGTAGTCTAAAAGTTAAACTCATGAAACTTACAGATCCCTGCTTGATCCTCTCCTACTTGTCTATCTCTTCTACTTTATCTTGATCATTCTCCTTATATCCACTGTCTTCTAACCACCCTGGCCTATGATAGTTCATAGGGCATTTGAGCTCCTTCCTGTCTCAGGGATTTCAGGCATGGTTTCTTATGACTAGAATAATACCCATTTGCCAAATCCATCTAATTCTTTGGGACTGTTCTGGCACCTATGTGGAAAGGATTTTCCTACAACCTGACATAAAGTGAGACTTCCCTCTTCATTCCCTATCTTAGCACCCTTCTTCTTGTCTTCACAGTATTTCATACATACATCTCATTTTCTCATATCGTGGTCTCTTCTTTACTTCCTGTATTCCCACTTGAATGTAAGTTCCTTAAGGGCGGGGCCATCCATCTTATACCCTGTTAAATACATTGTGCCTGGTACACTATAAACTTAAGTGATTTGTTTATTAAACAAATGAATAAAGAAATGAAGACTAAATTGTTTCTGAACTATATTATTTTGTTAATTTATCTTTAAAATTTTATTTATTTTTTATTTTTTTTATTTATTTTTTTTATCTTTCAAATTTTAAAGTAAAATAATGTCTTATTTCATTCCAGAAATACATTTTTGTATTTTAATTATCTCTTATCAAAAGATTTTATTACAGTTGTATTCAGTTTTTCTCTTTCTCTCTCTCTTTCCTTCTTTCCTTTTGTTCTCTCCCTCTTTCTTTTTCTTTTTCTTCTTCTTCTTTTTTTTTTTTTTTTTTTTGGTTCTATTCCAAAAGTTCTACTTTCACAGAACCACCAAGCTGGTTCTTTGGCTTTGGTTTACCTCTTGTAATTTATTGTATCAACTTAAATTGATTGTGGTGCTTCCTTGGCTGGTCATGTTTGAAATGGCCAATGGTTGAGGTCTCTCAAGCAATGGTGGACTGGGAGTCAGTGAAGATAAAGAAGTAAATTGTTTTTTCAGTGAGTCAAATGAGCTGTAAAGCAAATGAATTGTGAATCAGGGAACTCTTTTAAATCATGTGTGGCAAGATCTCCATGTTTTTCAGTTGCAAGTGCAGACAGGCTGTCCTCATCCCAGCACTGCAGAAGGTACTAGTGCTGCCTCTACTAAAAAGAACAATAATATTAGTCTTTACCAGAATTGAGCATTGTACATTGACCAGAATAGTTCCCTCCTTGTGCTGAGAGGATACTCTTAAGTTTGCATTTTTTCTCACCCTTATTGGCCTCCTCCTAGACTTAAAACAAAAACAAAAACAAACAAACAAAAAACCAACAACCAAAAAACCAACAGCATATTTCCAAGTTTCCTGGTTCTTAATATTTTCTGCCACTTTCTGTTTAAACAGTTAAACACCATTCAGGTACCTACTAAATTAAGTCTAAATATGCAGACATATCAGGACTTCCTCCATTATCAACTAGAAAAGTTCCCCATTCCCATTTATGTTTATTTTGAAAGCCTGGATTGAATAAAAAAAGAGTAAATGTCCCTACATGTCCTTGCAACATAAAACATCACTCAGGCATGGAATGAAATCTAGGTTTGGGATGTGGATAAGCATGGTTAAGAAGGAATAGCATGAGGAATTTGCTAGAAAATTTAATGGCTTTCCAGGCGTTTTCAACAGTGAAAATATACTTTGATTTCTGTTAATTAATTGAAATCCAACAACATTTAAAATTTTAAAATCTGTTATAATGTATTATAATGTATATGATATATATAGAATATAAATATGTCAAGATCAAACACTTTGGAATTAAATAGATTCTACTGGCTGGTGGACTGCCTTGGATGTTCACCTTAAGCAGAGAATATCAGTAAAAATATGTTGGAGAAGTTATAGAGAACTCTCTAATTGTGATTTAAACTGGACCTCCAAGATAATAAATTTGATGTTTATCTTGAGGTTTGTTCAGTGAAAGGTATCGAAAGCTAGATCACAAGACAATTACATAAACAATATGATTAAAGGAACTAGCACAGTTCAACTAATAGTACACTTCTCTGCTATTTTTATAGTTACTTCCTGCTTGATTTACTGTAATTCCAATATTTAGTACAAAGCATGGGACACAGAAAGTACTCAATGAGTAAAATGATTGATCTGTGCTCTAGAATGGAGAATTTAGTCTATGAGCTAATCATTATGGATTCTATTCTTCATTATAAAATGTAACAGTCAGAAACAAAACTATACTAATGTTCAAAACTAATATTGATTTTATAAAAGTAAATAGAATGTGTAATAAAATAATTACTGGGAAGAGTGACAAAAATATGGACTTTCAGAAAGTTGAAATTCAAACTAAAATCCCAAGGGTAAGAAACAATAAAACTTGGAAGTAAAAGCTATGTTATAGAAAACAAATTATAAGCATTAGAAATATTAGGATAGCTTCCTCTTCTATATATAACGTTTGCCTGTGCAGTTATTCTCATTTAATAAAACTAATCAAAGGAGTATGTTTGTATAATATAATTTGATAGGAGTTCCCAGTTTGAGAGGTCATTGTTTTAAGGCAATAGGTCTCTTGTTTTTCTCTTATTGTTAAACTAACCCAGAAAAAATAATTAAAGAGAATAATATGAACTAGGAGGTCTGTCTGGACAGAAACTTTTACTTTTTCAAAGTCTTGATTACTACTGGAACAAGTTCTTTTTTTAATATAATTTGAAAAAAAATAAAAAGTCAGTCTATGGGAGTAAGGTTGATCTTTTTGTTTCCTGATAACTGGCTTTATTGACACTTGAATTTTGTAACACAGCCCACCAATAAATTTTGATGAAGGGTTACAGACTATATGGGTGGCAAAGGATGACACATTTACCCTTAGTTTGTTTCTATTTAGAGAGGATGATTTTTGTTGGCTGAATTTCTGCTGAGTAGAGTAATTTCTGGACAAAAATGCACTGCTTTAGAAGTATTCCTAGCATTTGGAAAGGGTTCAAGAGCTGGTACATTATCTTAAATGTTATTTTGATGGCATAATGGTATTTAGATTGATGTGAAAATACCTCCTCCTGCATCCTTTGTGGGAAGGCACTGTGGGAATGTGCATTTGGAATCATCTCATGACCTTTTGCATGTTTATAGTGATAGCTGCTTTAGGACAATGAGAATCTGAGTTCATGGACTATTGTAATTAATCCGATAAAATACAAAACCCACTGCCTAGAAATGAATATGATCAAATATGTCTAAGACATGGAGGCTAAGCCAGAGAATTCCAGGACAGAAACATTAACAAACTAAGGATGCCAGGTATTGGCATATGTGGGGTTGGAAACATTCACTTTTGCTAAGGCAAAAGGAACAAATATATTGTTTCTTACGGTGTTACTATCAATAAGATGGCTGGGCTTAAGAAGAAAATCTAAATGACAATGAAAATAAATGTTGGGTCCTTACTAACACGCCCAAACAGCTCTGGGTGGTCAGTACTCTACAAGAAATACTAGGTCATTTAATTGTCTCACAAACCTAATGAGGCAGAAACTACATTATACATATTTTGAAGATGAGAAAACTGAAATTTAGAGAGATTTAATGACTTACTGAAGATAACAAAGATATAGACACAATGTAGCTGAAATTTTAACCCATGAGTTTCTGACTCCAACAGGCTTACTCCTATAGTCTCAGTAATATGCATGTATTCATCTATATACCATCCAAACATCTGCCTATTCTCCTAAATTGAATTGTCTTCTGATGTCTACAAAGAGCAGCACTTTTGAATCTAGAACAAAAAGCTGCCTTTTCATTTTGGCTTAACTATGGGTTGTAAAATTTTAATTACCTTTTGTTTAGAAAGGGCTATAGAACCTGAACTTGTAATCAGTGCTGGAAGTAGGCACACCAAGGGGTTGTTGATTTCCCTAGTGAATTTGAGTATCATTTATGGAAATGTAATTACAGTGGAATCCTGTTATAACGATCAATTTGGGCAACCCCCATTTGATCATTACATCCAAATGATCACCACACACAGACCATAAAACAGCGAGCCTCTCAAACCAGACAGGCTCAACAGTAAAATATCCATCTTGCAAAAACAGTATTATTACCACTAAGTACTTCAGAACCAGCACAGGTCAGTCGAATTATAGGCTGTAATTAGCCCTTCTAAAGGCTGTAACGTTCTTTAGCTAAATCATAACGTTTTATATGAAAGGTTTGAAATTCAACTAAGTCAACACGTATTTATTATGTACCTGCTGTGTACTCAGACAGGGGTCAGGCACTGAGGAGAATGTAAAATAAACAGGAGTTTCTTTTTGAGGCTCACTATTCACTTCAGGAAACAAGTTGCATAAACTCCTCAAATAGTCTTGCTTAAAATGGATGGGTAGTCACAAACCGCCATATAATACTATAGGGTAGTTTCAGAGGTGAAGACTTTGGCACCAGTAGAAAAAAGTTTGGGGAATAATCTTTTGTCACAAAAATGACTGCAAAAGGAAATGGGATAGGCAATGGAAATAGTTTCTTCCCCCAGAGCCAGCCCCTTAAATCAGAGACAGCAAGGAGGGGATCATCTCACATTCCAACTTCAGTGAGGTGTTACCAAAGGCAGGGAGTGCAATGAGATTTTATCTCTCATATCAGTATCAATGGCCTCCTAATGGCTGAAGGCATTGTTGGGCTGAGAAGGATCTTGAGGCCAAACCAAGACTCATGGGAAGGTGTAATGTTAAGGGTGAGTAACTCCTGGCAGGGGGATGACAGGTGGAAACCACCCGGTGAAATACTGGGCACCGTCCTTTCTTGAACTTCTTTCATTTCAAGATCTCTGAATTGACATGCCTAGTATCTAACTACCCTCCTAGAATCAAAACACAGAAAACACTTTACTGCGCTTTGCACATAGAACTGTTCTCCTTCTTGCCTTTTTTTTTTTTTTACTTTTTCTTCCTTTTTTACTTTCCTGTTCACTCACACTCTGCTGTAAACATAAGCAGAACCCAAATTGCTACTTTGTCCACATTCATAATCCCCAACTGACCACTCTTATTTCTGTACTCAACCCAGATACTGCAATCAGCCACTTTAACATTCTTCTAACACCTTATGCTCTAAGTCCTTGGTACTTAACATTTTTCTCAAAGCCTGTTGCTCAAGCCAATACACATACAGAACCAAGCAGAACACCTCACCTGACTCTACTCAGGCAGATACTTTCTCTCTCTTCTGACTCCTAGGAAGCCACATTTTATGAGAGTAGTGGTATCTGTCTACTTAAACTGCTATTTGTCCCTGTAACTACATGTTTCTAAACACTTGTCTATTCCTTAGGGTAGAAAGCAGTTGCCTTATACTTTGATTGTTTCCAATACCCTACTTATTTTCCTTTCCTCTCCAGAGAATCCACTACAGAATATTCCCTGATGAATCTCCAACATATTATATTCCTGAACTTTAGTCCCAATTCACATGTTATATTTTAGCACATGAGACATTTTCTGTGAAGCTTCCCCTAACCTCTCAATCTTTTGTGTAACCATTATATCTTGAAATGTGCTAATATGGTGTCAGTACAGTGTATTATGACGATATTTTTTCAAGTCTCTTTCTCACATAACTCTGGGCTATGTCTTTTTATTTTGGGATGCTTACCACCTGGCAAGTTTCCAGACAGCTACCAATTTTCCCAAGGTACTTTTCTCAAGTTCTCTGGGCACTTTAAGAAGGAAGTCTTAACCAGACTTCTTAGTCATCATTGTTTTTGTATTTTTTACCACATACCTTAGAGAAAAGAAGTATGGCACACACATATACGACAATCTTCTAGAATAAACTACTATAGTTTGTGGTGAATGCTTATTTTATGGATACTGATACCTGACATACCCATCAATTATCCCCATTACTATAGCAATCAGTGATAGATTCCTCAAAACTCTTTGATAAGAATAAAATCATACATGAGGACTAATTCCATACTGAGGCACAACAGAACAGGAGCAATGACTACATTTATCTCAGCAGCTTTCATGATTATCAAGGTCCTAGTGTTTTCAGCATTTAAGGGCCCTTCTACCCAGACCTGCAGTTCTGTAGGGTAAAACTCATAGAGAGGCATGTAGTAGTCTGTGTTTGCTCTGAGGGTAAGGAGTAATAAAGCAGGATTCAAAATGAAGAAATATCTTGCTAAAATTCAGAAGAAGAGAAACAGCCATTTTTTAAAAATAGTGAAAAAGAGATCAGTAAATTTCATACAGACAAGAGAACAGAGGAAGCTAAGACTGCAGCAGTGAAAATAAATGTGTATCATCTTGGCAGTCCTGTGGGCTGGAAGGGACAGTCCAGATAGCCTGCACTGAAGCTAGCATTTTAAGAAGTGTATTTGGTAATTGCATTCCTTCTCTTAGAATCCCTAAGACAGGGGAAAAAAAAGACAGATTGGGATCAATTGAAACTAGGACTTCCTCCAATGCTAATAGTAACTGTGGTAAAACCACCACATCCCATTTTTGCTTGTGACTTTTCCCACATATCATTTTCAGAAACATGGAAAGCTTTTCCATTTTTACAGATCCTTGAATGCAAATTACTCCTTCTATTCATTTTTGCTGATTTTCTACTAGAGTGGTTAGACCTGAGGGTACAGGCTGCAAACTGCTCGAATAGTAACTGTAGTCCTGAGCAATTAAAAGAAGCACAAGGATGTGGGAAGATTTAGCAAAGGTTAGCTTTGAGCTCAGCCTCAAAAGGATAAGAGAAGGACCTTTGACAGCCTCCCCATCATCTGGCCAATCACTGAGGTAGGACAGCAGGCTTGGGACAGATACACAATCAAGAAAAAGCACTGGGCATTTGGTTCGGGTGTTCTGTCTGTTGTACTTCTTAGCAAACTAAGAACAGCATTTAGAAATTGTTTTCTCTATTGAACATCTAGAAGTAATAAATAAATAAATAAATAAATAAATAAATAAATAAATAAAACACCTAGAAGACACATGATCCTAACATAATCCCCAAATCCAGTTATTAGTGAGTGAACTTTCAGGATTAAATAGGTCTTGAAATGGAACCACATACTAGGTCAGATTTGTTGAAGATCAAAATGGTCAACTGGCAAGAAAAGTTTACTTTAGGGGAATAAACAGGGAAATAAGATGGAGGTGATGGAGGGATTTCTTGAGCACATGTTTCTCCATCCACTGCAGACTGTCTACCTACCATATACAGCAAGAAGCAGGTGAATGAGACATTTCAAATGGAAATTATAGGTCTGCAGGGAGACCTTCTGAATGATAAAAATGCACAAATAGGGCTTTCATATCAGGGTTGTGAGGACTCAATAAGACAGTGGTATGCAAAATGACTGGTACAGAGCTTGGTATATATGTGGCAATCCATATATTTCCTTCCTTCTCTTCATGCCATTTCCTTCCTTCTCTTCATTTCCCTTTATTTTTATTAGGTTATGCAGAATTAATCTTGAAGATATTTGTGATTTTGGGTTGAGTTCCCAGAGCTGCTAAGTCAAGGATCAAGGAATCCTGGGGGCTGGCACCCCTTTCCTTGCTACCACTTGCACTGCAGGGCTTGATCCTTTCATGTCTGTTGTTTATTTCCTCCACTGATTTGCATGAGAGCAAGAAGATAAGAGCCCCGAATTTGTGGAAGCACTTGTGAGACTAAAGCCAAACATGTGATTTCTGCAGGTGCTGGCCCCTCCTTGAGTGAACCAACTTAGCTTTAAGCAGAGTTATTATGTGTGTCATTTGGTGCCATTGCTATACCCAAGATGAATATAAGATATCAACCTCAAGATGGTGAAGATTGTGGAATGCAGACATTGATGGATGACAAAGACTCATTCAATTACAATTAGGACAAAACAAACAGCTTTTTGAAATGAAGCTCATAGTGGGAAGGGAGGGGGAGAAATTTGTATCCTATTGTACTGATAGGTTTCCTTTTCTAAATGAGCATGGCAGCAGACAGGTTATACAGAAATGCCTCTGGCAGTGGAGATGACAGTGACATTAGCAGCATTGGGAAAGAAAACAAATTGGCATCATCAAAATACAGCATGCACCTTGTAAATTTATTTCTTTATTATTTCTTTTACAACTTGCATAGAATACATATGTATCCATAATAGCTGTTGAGAGTAGTAACTATGCAGTACAGAATATTCCAGAACTGCACATGGATATATAGTTCAGTGCACTAATAATGGCAGTGAGTAGTGCCTCTTTAAGTAGAGAATTTGGCACAGTAAGAGTCAATTTTTAAAAAAGAGAGAGAGAGAGAGACAATAGTCTGTGTTTTTTTTTTAAGATTATTTATTTATTTATTCATAAGACAGAGAGAGAGACAGAGGGAGAAGCAGGCTCCATGCCAGAAGTCCAATGTGGGACTCGATCCCAGAACTCCAGGATCTTGCCTGGGCGGAAGGCAGGTGCTCAACCACTGAGCCACCCAGGCGTCCCTAGTCTGAGTTTTAGAGTGACTCAGACCTGGGCTCAAATTCTGCCTCTATCTCACAGTAATGTTTTTTTCGAAGTTCCTTCTTTTTTCTTTTTTAATTGGAAAATGAGAATATTAACACTTGTCATGCAAAGTAGTTGCTCTTAAAGAATCCTAATGAACTCTGGCTGCCTTGTTTACTCCTCATTAACTCCTACTCTTCATAAACGGAAATAGAATCCTGGACATCCATCCCTAAGCCCACCAGAGAATTAAGTGGACATTAATTTGAGAGGTTTATCTCAACTACTCTGAATTATAAATACCTGTTGATTTTGCTGTCTCCTCCAGCTAGACTGGGAATTTTGAGAGAAGGACCCAATACGTATTTTCTATGAACATAAATTAGTGCATGAGTACCTGAATTAAATAGTCAAAAGTTAGGCACCTCCTGCTTCCTATTAAATGGTATCAACTCCCTGACATTCAGTGTTAAAAGAGGTAACACGAAAATAGTATCTTCTAAATCATTTCTCCACTGAGCCATCAGGGAAAATCAGTTACCAATATAACTTTAGCTGACCTTCATGCTTAATTCACCCTCAGATAGATGGGCATAATATGAAATAGGTTTTCATATTTATTTTGAATATAGAAACAAGATCAGAATCTGGAACTAGAAAGTTTCAACATTTTCATGAATAACCACTTTTTTCCAGAATTGTTTGTCTCATTTGTATATATAAATAATAGTATGTCTTTATGTGTAAATTGTTCAATATAAATCCAAGAGCTATGTATTGAGATTAGAAAAAGACAAACATTCATTTCTAAATTTTTCTCCAAAGGACTTCAGAAAACTGGTTATGTAAACACAAAATGTTAAGAAAACAATTAAGGGACACCTGGGTGGCTCAGCGGTTGAGCGTCTGCCTTGGGCTGGGGTCGTGATCCCGCGATCCCAGGATCGAGTCCTGCGTCAGTCTCCCTGCATGAAGCCTGCTTCTCCTCTGCCTCTCTCTCTGTGTCTCTCATGAATAAATTAATAAAATATTTAAAAAAAAGAAAAGAAAACAATGAAAATAGATCTATATATTTTTAGGCAAGTGACCAGATGACTGTCAGCAAAATTTTACTTGGGCCTGAAGGCAAAGGTCTTTGCATATTTTATGGAAAAACGTCAAGCTTATAAAAACATTAAAATATTACATATGTATGTGCACATACATATATACACATTGTGTATGACATATACATATATACATTTTAATGTTAATCTGTTTATGTATATATGCATCGTGTGCATATGCATACATACACAAATATACACATTTGGTGGGGTTATGATCACACGGTCTTCATCAAAGGAGATAATCATGGGACTATTCTGTTCATGACATGACGCCCTAGTAACAAGAGTGTGGCATATAAATGTAGATGCTGGGAATAGAAGTGCTTTTTTTCAGTGAAATTACACTCTTTCCTAGCTTAGATTAGATTATTTTCAAAGTTCTAATCAAAGTGTATTCTGAGAAAACCAAGAAAGAATAAGACATGCACACAAGGAATCATAATAAAATTTCAGGATGAAAAATGCTGCTCAAATTAGTCTTTCTCACCAAATGCTGTACCACTTAGTTGTGTTTTATCCCATTCAACTAATAGTTTTCCACACTAGGCCTCTCTATATTTTAGACGATTGAGAGGCTAAGAAGACAATTTGCAAAGGTTTCTCTTGACCCTGTGGACTGCCCTCTTTGTGGCCCCTGCCAACTCCCGTTCCTGGATCAGTATTCACTGTGTGGAGAATGAATGGCACTGATAACACTGTGCATTCCATTTTCTTCCTCTTAGACTTGTGTTATTTAGATGCACTGAGCCCATACAGTGTTATGAGGTAAAAGCTACACTCATGACCTGTAAAAATAAATGTCACTTTCTGAGATACTGAGGAAGGGTAGTGCCCTAGGAGAATGTGCTGCCTTCCCTAACAGCAATGCATGCATCACTGTGATGCTCAGAAAGGAACAATGTTCTCTCTTTCCAAGGAAGAATGGAACATATGTGAAACAGTCATTTTACTCACAACAAGGTCAGAGAACAAAGCACTGTGAAACCAAATGAGGAAATTGGGGCATGAAGATAATTATTTTAGAATATTTCTGGAAATATGTTAACCAGTCAAGACAGCATTTATTCTAAAGTGTGGCATTATAATTTTGCATGGGAATTTTTTTTATGAGCATTTTTTGTCACTTTCAGAGAGATCTATTATGATATGTAGTGCTGAAGGGAACATGTTGACATGTCTGAGAGCTAAAACAAATGTGAAGAATGAAGCTGAAAATAGCAGGCTGTGAAGAAAGCATTAAAAAGCACTGGGTGGCACTCAGCATCGTACATCCAGAATTCAGAGATGTGTTAGGGGAAGGCGTTAACATGGCACTCGTAGCACGCTTTTCTGAGAAGGAATTAAGAAGGGCACATCGTTTGCTATTATAGACTAAGGTAATTGGTGTCTACATCTCTATGCTCCTCCATTGCCAACAGGGAAACACATGAAAAAGATGCAGTGCATCTCACCTTGCATAGTGCGTTCCTGAAGGCTCTGTGCAATCAGACCCTATTATAAAACCAGAAACGGTTCTTCTTTTCTGATTAATCTAAAATAGAAATGGCTCTTAATATTTAACCTTTAAGATTCTTTGTCTAAGCCACACGAGGTTTAACTCCTTTCTTATGCTAGCAGTTCCTAAATATTAGTTCCTTTTTTAAAAAATTGAGATATAGTTGACGTAAAACATTAGTTTCAGGCATGGAACCGAATGATGCAATATTTGTGTACGTTGTGGAATGATCATCACAATAAGTCCAGTTTCCCCAGGCACCATATAAAGCTACATAACAGGTAATATAGTATTACTGACTATAGTCACCACGCCGTACATTACGTCCTGGTGACTTACTTATTTTATGAATGGGAGTTTGTACCTCTTGACCTCCTTTTTTGCCCACCCCTCCCCTCTGGCAATCCTCAATCTGTTATCTGCACCTATGAGTTCTGTTTTCTCATTTGCTTTTTGGATTTCACATATATGTTAAATCCTGTGATATTGGTCTTCCTCTGATGTATTTCACTTAGTGTAATGCCCTCAAGGTCCATTCATGTTGTTGTAAATGGCAAGATTTCATTCTTTTATATGGCTCAGTAGTATTTCTTCTATATCTATCATCTATCTATCTATCTATCTATCTATCTATCTATCTATCATCTATCATCTATCATCTATCTATATCACATCTTCTATCCATTCATCCATGAATGATCAATGTTTACTTTGGTTGTTCTCATATCTTGGCTATTGTGAATAATGCTGTGATGAACATAGGGTTGCATATATCTTTTTCAAAATAGTGTTATTGTTTTCTTTGGATAAATACCCAGAAATAGAGTAACTGGGTAATATGGTAGTTCCATTTTTAATTTTTTTAGAAATGTCTGTACCAATTCATATTCCCACAACCAGTGCATGAGGGTTCCCTTTTCCTCATGTCCTTACAGATACTTGCAATTTCCTCTCTTTTTGATAATACTCATTTTGACAGGTGTGTGGTCATATCTCTTTGTGGTTTTGTTTTGCTTTTCCCAGATGATGAGTGATGTTGAGCATCTTTTCATGTGCCTATTGACCATCTGTATGTTTTCTTTAAAAAGTTATCTATTCACATTGTGCATTTTTAAATTAGATTTCTTGGGATTTTGTTGTTATTGAGTTTATATGAGTTCTTTATATATTTGGGGTATTAAGGCCTTATTGGATATGTGATTTGCAGATACCTTCTTCTATTCAATAAGTTCCTTTTTCATTTTGTTGATAGTTTCCTTGGCTTCCTTTGTTGATTGCACAGACACATTTTAGTTTGATGTCATCCTATTTGTTTATCTTTGCTTTTGTTGTCATTGCCCTGGAAGTCAAGTAGTCTTGGGTTCTAAAAAAGTATCTCGAAGAGCAATGTCAAGGAGCTTACCACCTATGTTTTCTTCTAGCTGTTTTATGATTTCTGGGCTTATGTTCAAGTCCATAATCCATTTTGAATTATTTTTGTGTATAGAGTTGATAGTGGTCCAATTTCATTCTTTCACATGTGGGTGTCCAGTTTTCCCAGGACCATTTATTCAAGAGACTGTCCTGTCTCCATTACATATTCTTGTAAGTTAATTGACCATTTGTGTATGGGCACTCTATTTCTGGGCTCTCTATTCTGTTCTACAGATCTGTGTGTCTGTTTTTATGCCACTACAGTATTATATTTTGATTATAGCTTTGTAATCTAGTTTGAAACAAGGGAATGTGATACCTCTTTGTTCTTTTCTCAAGATTGCTTCAGCTATTTAGAGTTTTTTTGTGACTCCATACAGATTTGGGGATTGTTTTGTCCTATTTCTGTGAAAAAATGCCATTGGAATTTTGATAGGAATTGCACTGAATATTTAGGATGGGTACCTTGTGTAATATGGACATTTTAACAATATTAATTCTTCCAATCCATGAGCATGGAATAGCTTTCCATTTCTTTGTGTCTTCTTCAACTTCTTTCATCAGTGCCTTGTAATTTTCAGTGTACAGGTCATGCAATGCTTTGGTTAAATTTATTCCTAGGTATTTTATTATTTTTGATGCAATTGTAAATAAAATTGTTTTCTTAATTTCTCTGATAGTTTATTAGTGTAAAAAAATGCAACAGATTTTTGAGTATTGATTTTGTGCCCCGAAACTTTACTGTTTCATTTTTTAGTTCTAAAAGTTTTTTGATAGCATCTTCAGGGTTTTCTCTATATAAAATCAAGTCATCCACAAATAGCATCAGTTTAACTTCTTCCTTTCTAATTTGAGTGCCTTTTATAGCTTTTTCTTGCTAATTGCTCTGGCTATGATTTTCGATACTATGTTGAATAAAAGTGGCAAGAGTAGGCATCTTTGTCTGTTCCTGATCTTAGAGGAAAAGTTTCAACTTTTCACTGTTGAGTATGATGTTAGCTGTAGGCTTGTCATCTATGACGTGTATTTTGTTGAAATATATTTTGTATTTGCCCACTTTTTTAGAGTTCTTATTATAAGTGGATATTGAATTTTTCAAATCCTTTTTCTGCATCTTTTGAGATGATCATATGACTTTTATACTTTATTTTGTTAGTGTGGTGTATCATGGTGACTAATTTGTAGATATTGAACCATCCCTGCATCCCTAGAATAATTACCACTTGATTATGGTGTATGATTTTTAAAAATGTATTGCTGATTTGGTTTGCTAATACTTTGTTGAGGATTTTTACATCTATGTTAATCAGGGATATTGCCCTGTAACATTATTTTTTCTTAGTCTACTTTCCATATCAGGGTATTGGCCTTGTACAATAAGTTTGGAAGTGTTCTCTTCAATTTTTTGGAAGAGTTTGTGAAAAATTGGTGTTAAATATTCTTCAAGTGATTAGTAGAATTCACCAGTGAAGTTGTATGATCCTGGACTTTTGTTTGTTGGAATATTTTTGATTGCTAATTCAATCTCCTTGCTGGAAATTAATCTATTCAGATATCTTTTCTCTGTGGTTCAGTCTTGGAAGGTTAGGATTTGTTTCTAAGAATTACCCGTTTCTTTTAAGTTGTTTAATTTGCTGCTGTATAATTGTTCACAGTTGTCTCTTATGTTCCTTTGTATTTATATAGTATCAGATGTGAGTTCCCCTCTTTCACTTCTGATTTATTTGAGTTTCCTCTTTTTCTCTTAGTTAATCTAGCTAAAAGCTTATCAGTTTGGTTTATTTTTTCAAAGAACCAGCTCTTGGTTTCAGTGATTTTGATTCTATTTTCTTTTTAGTTGTCTCTATTTAATTTATTTCTACCCTGATCTTTATTTTTTTTCTACTTTACTTTTCTTTTTCTAGTTTGTTTAAGTCTAATATTAAATTGCTTATTTGAGATCTCTCTTGTTTCTTGAGGTAAGCTTGTGTTGCTATGAACTTCCTACTTAGAACCATTTTTGCTGCAATCAAATTAAATGGCTCTTTTATTCTGAGCTTATGTTTATGTTTTTGTTTTTTTAACTTCTGATATTAAAAAGACAAGACTTTTCTTTTATGAAATAGTGCTGATCAAAGACTTCATTTTGTTGTATTGCTTAGAATCTTACTAGTTTGTGAGTTCCAAAACTATTTGGACCAAAATATACGATGACATAATTTCAATTCAAAACTTTATCAAAAGTTATTGCATTTTTTAACAAACAAATAATTACAGAACATTTTTATAGTGAAAATACATCATGCCAATTTTGTAACACAAAGAGGCATCTTCCAGCATTTCTGGTGCTTAGCACATTCTTTTCACTTTTTCTTTTTAAGAAACTCCTCTGACTGGTGATATGATTAATTATGAGGTCTATACATTTGAAATATAGTGTTTAGCCATCTTGAAGTTTACATTATACAGGTTACATTACTCAGTGCTCTTAGTAACAAGTTTTTCCTACTATGTAAGATTGTTTATGAAAATTAAATACTATAGTACATGTAAAACACATAGTCAAGGCTAAAAAAATGTTCTGTATTAGCACTTCCCTGAAGAATTATCTGGTAGTGAAAAATGTTGGTTATCTTAGCAGTCATACTACTTACAAGAAAAACCACCAAAACCACTATTTTTAGTAGACTAAAAATATGATGCATGTAGTAGCTGGTATACTCTGATTTGCTGTACAGAATCGTTCTGGCAGAGCTTAACATAAGCTGTTCAATGCTTTTGTTCTCAGTCATGAGTACAAATCACCATTTCTCCTCCCCTAAAGAAGATAATCCTAGTCAGCACTCTATACCATAATGCATATTTTAGTGGGAATGATAGATATTAATCCATCATTGGAATATATCATTGTAAGTGACAAGTGCTATGGCAAGAAGCATGCGTAGTAAAATAAAAATGTACGACCAAAGAACCTGGTGTGTATCAGCAACCTCTCTGAGGAAATGACATTTGAACTCAGTTTAATAGGACAATTAGAAGTTAGTGCAATATCCCCTTCAGGATAATGGATCAGGATCAAAGAGGGTGTAGGGTGAATTAAAGAAATTAAAGATCAACAAACATTGTAGTATAGTCAGTTAGAAGCCACAGAATGGTGTCATGATAAAGGAAGAGACAACTTCTCAAGCAGTATAATGAGACAGACTTACTTGAATAAAAATAAATTTCCATAAGGCAGGGATTAAGACATAAATGAAAACTGGAGTGGTTAAGATTTGTACTATAGTGATCCACTAGGTTTTCAGACCAGATATTGACCATTTCTAAAGCCCATGTAGAGATAAGAGTCCTATCAGAGGACTGTGTGAGATGGGGGAAGAGGCGGTTTTACCAATGAAGCTAAGGAAGCTGACATTTCAAGGCTCTTTAGTTGCATATGTCTCTTCAAAGGTCATGGAAAAGGCCTTGATAATATGTCTTCGTGGCCATATATAGGCAAAATTTTCAAGTATGATCTCTTAAGTGGAAACAATTTAGACTGTTTCCTCTTTTTTGCATTAATTTCCCCTCCATCACAGTTCCTCTTGTGTTGAGTGGTGGTAGAGTGACTTTAGGTATTTCTTGGATCCACCTAAAGGAAGCTTATGTTTACTTGGATATACTCATGTGATCCTCAGGCACTTTCTCATATATGTAAGTTATTGCTAGTTGACCCAGTTTAGGAATGGTTTTCAGACATACTCCCATGGCCCATTGGATCAGCTCACCTGATGTTGTGACTTTAAGGTACAGGACAAAAGTTTGTATTGCATAGGTTGTCTTCCTATGAAACCAGGCCCTCCAGGTATGCAGGTAGCAGGAAAAGAAAGAGAGAATACAAAGTATTAACAACTAACAAATCAAAGTGAATGATATATAGGAGTTCATTGTATTGTTCTTGCAACGTATCCTAGGAAATAAAAATAACGTAAGTGTAAAGTTAGGAAATATGAAATTAAAAGTCTTACAATTTATTGTTTATCTTTTTAAAAATTTTAGTCAGTTAACAGACAATACAATATTGGCTTCAGGAGTAGAATTCAGTGATTCATCACTTATGTACAACACCCAGTGCTCAGTACAAGTGCCTTCTTTAATATCCATTGCCCATCTAGCCCACCCCCCACCCATCTCCCTCCCTCAACCCTCAGTTTGTTTTCTATCATTAAGAAAATTTTATACACACACTCACACATATGCCACATCTTCTTTATCCATCCATCAGTTGATGGACATTTGGATCTCTATAGTTTGGCTATTGTTGATAATGCTACTATAAACATTGGGGTGCATGTACCCCCCTTTGAATCTGTATTTTTGAACCCTCGGGTAAATACCTAGTAGTGAAATTACTAGATCATAGGATAGTTCTATTTTGAACTTTTGGGGGGAACCTCCTTACTGTTCTCCAGAGTGGCTGTGCCAGTTTGCATTTCTACCAACAGTGCAAGAGGGTTCCCATTTGTCTGCATCCTCCACAACACCTGCTGTTTTTTATATTGTTAATTTTAGCCATTCTAACAGGTATGATGTGGTATTTCATCATGGTTTTGATTTGTATCTCCCTGATGATGAGTGATGTTGAACATCTTTTCATGTGTCTCTTAGACAATTGGATGTCTTCTTTGGAAAAATGTCTATTTATGTCTTCTGCCCATTTCTTAAATGGATTATTTGTTTTCTGGGTGTTGAGTTTGACAAGTTCTTCATAGATTTGGGATACTAATCTTTTATTAGATATGTTGATTACAAATATCTTCTCCCATTCTGTAGGCTGCCTTTTAGTTTTGTTGATTGTTTCCTTCTCTGTGCAAATAGTTTTTTTTTTTTATTGATGAAGTCCCAAAAGTTCATTTCTGCTTTTGATTCCCTTGCCTTTAGTGACATGTCTAGTAGGAAGTTGCTGCACCCAAAGTCAAAGAGGTTGCTGCCTGAGTTCTGTAGGATTTTGATGGTTTTCTGTCTCACATTTCAGTCTTGCATCCATTTTGAATTTGTTTTTGTGCATGATGCAAGAAAGTGGTCCAAGTTTCATTCTTCTGCATGTGGCTGTCCTGTTTTCCAAACACCATTTGTTGAAGATATTTTTTTTTCCCCATTGGATATTCTTTCCTGCTTTGTCAAAGATTAATTGACAATGTAGTTGTAGGTCCATTTCTTAGTTTTTTATTCTGTTCCGTTGATCTTTATGTCTGTTTTCTATGCCAGTACCATACTGTCTTGATGATCACAGTTTTGTAATAGAGCTTGAAGTCTGGAATTGTGATACCTCCAGCTTTGGTTTTCTTTTTCAACATTCCTTTGGCTATTCGGGATCTTTTCTGGTTCCATACATATTTTATGATAATTTGTTCCAGCTCTGTGGAATAAGTTGATGGTATTTTGATAGGGATTGAATTGAATGTATAAATTTCTCTAGGTAGCATAGACATTTAACAGTATTTATTCTTTCTATCCATGAATATGCAATGTTCTTCAATTTCTTTGTGTCTTCCTCAATTTCTTTCATGAGTGTTCTGTAGTTTTCTGAGTACAGATCCTTTGCCTCTGGTTAGATTTATTCCTAGAAATCTTATGGATTTTTTGGTTCAATTGTAAATGGAATCAACTCCTTAATTTCTCTTTCTTCTGTCTCATTGTTAGTGTATAGACAGATTTGTAATATTGCTTGAAGTCTGGAATCATGATGCATCCAGCTTTGCTTTTCCTTTTCAGGATTGCTTTGGCTATGTGGTTCATGAAAATTTTAGGATTTTTTTTGTTTTGTTTTAGCTCTGCAAAAAATGCTAATGGTATTTTGATAGGGATTAGATTAAATGTGTAGATTTCTCTGGGTAGTCTGACATTTTTAAAATGTTTGTTCTGCCAATCCATGGAAAGAATGCTTTTCTATTTCTTTGTGTCCTCTTCAATTTCTTTCATATGTGTTCTATAGTTTTCAGAGTACAGATCTTTTATCTCTTTAGTTAGGTTTATTCCTGGGTACCTTATTATTTTTGGTGCAATTGCAAATAAGTTCGATTTCTTGATTTCTGCTGCTTCACTATTGATATATAGAAATGCAACCGTTTTCTACACATTGATTTTATATCCTGTGACTTGGCTAAATTCATGTATTAGTTGTAGCAATTTTTTGGTAGAGTCTTTCAGTTTTTCTACATGAAGTATCATGTCATTTGCAAATAGTAAAAGTTTGACTTCTTCCTTGCCTATTTGAATACTTTTATTTCTTTTTGTTGTCTGATTGCTGAGGCTACAACTTCTAGTACTATGTTAAATAGTAATGGTGGAAGTGGACATCTTTGTCTTGTTCCTGACCATAGGAGAAAGGCTCTTAAATTTTCCCCATTGAGGGTGATATTAGCTGTGGGTCTTTCATACATGACCTTTATGATGTTGAGGTATGTTGCCTCTATTCCTACTGTATTGAAGGTTTTTTTTTTCTATCAAAAATGGATCCTGTATTTTCTGAAATGCTTTTTCTGCATCTATTGATAGTATCATATGGTTCTTACCCTTTCTTTTATTAATGTGGTTATCAAAGTGATTGATTTGTTAATATTGGACTACTTCTGCAGCCCAGGAATAAATTTCACTTGATTTTGGTGATTAATTCTTTTAATGTACTGTTGAATTTAATTTGCTAGTATTTTATTGAGAATTTTTTCATCCATGTTGTGGGGTCTTTGACTGGCTTTGGAATCAAGGTAATACTGGCTTTATAGAATAAGTTTGGAAGTTTTCCTTCCATTTCTATTTTTTGGAACAGTTTGAGAAGAATAGATATTAACTTCTCTTTAAATGTCTGGTGGAGTTCCCCTGGGAAGCCATTTGGCCCAGGACTTTTGTTCATTGGAAGATTTTTGATTACTGATTCAATTTCTTGCTGGTTTGGGGTCTGTTCAAATTTTCTATTTCTTCCTATTTCAGTTTTGTTAGTTTGTAAGTTTCTGGAATTTCTTCAAGATTGCCCAGTTTGTTGGCATATAATTTTTCATAGTACTCTGTTATAATTGTTTGTATTTCTGTGGTGTTGGTGGGGATCTCTCTTCTTTCATTCATTATTTTATATATTTGGGATATATGTAAATATATAAAAGAATATACACTAATCCATTCTGTTGTTTTTTGTTTGTTTCTGTATTGTTTATTTCTGCTTTAATCTTTATTATTCCCCTTCTACTGTCTATAGGCTTTATTTGCTGTTCCTTTTCTAGCTCCTTTAGATGTAGCGTTAGGTTATATATTTGAGACTTTTCTTGCTTCTTGTGGTAGGCCTGTATTTCAACATACTTCCCTCTTAGGACTGCCTCTGTTGCATCCCAAGTGTTTTGGGCTATCATGTTTTCATTTTCATTACATCCATGTAGTTTTTTATTTCATCTTTAATTTCCTGATTAACTCATTCATTCTTTAGTAGAATGTTCTTTAACTTCCACGTAGCTGAGGTCTTTTCAAAATTTTTCTTGTGGTTCATTTCAAGTTTCAATCATTGTAGTCCGAAAATATACATGGTATGATCTCAATCTTTTTGTACTTGTTGAGGGCTGATGTGTGACCCAGTATGTGATCTATCCTGGAGAATGTTCTATGTGCACTCAAAAAGAATATATATTTGCTGCTTTAGGATGAAACGTTCTGAATATATCTGTTAAGTCCATCCAGTCCGGTGCATCATTACATCATTATTTCATTGTTGATTTTCTGCTTAGATGATCTGTCCATTGCTCTAAGTAGGATATTAAAGTACCCTATGATTATTGTATTATTATCAATGGGTTTCTTTATGTTTATTATTAATCAATTTATATATTTGGGTGCTCCCAAGTTGGAAGCATAAATATTTAAAATTGTTAGATCTTCTTGATGGATAGACCCCTTAATTATGATATAATGACCTTCTTCATGTATTGTTACAGTCTTTGTTTTAAAATCTAGTTTGTCTTGGGGCACCTAGATGACTCTGTCAATTTAAGTGGCTGATTCTTGATTTTGGCTCAGGTCATGATATCAGGATCATGAAATCAAGTACCACATTGGGTTCTGTCCTCAGCACAGAATCAGCTTGGAATTCTCTTTCTCCCCCTGCCAACAGAGATAGGCAGAGATAGAAGAACTAAAATCTAATCAGGCTGAAATTAAAAATGCTATAACTGAGATGCAAACCCAAATGAATGCCATAAAAACAAAGATGGACGAAGCAGAGGTGCAAATCAGTGGTATAGAAGATAAAATTATGGAAAATAATGAAGCTGAAAAAAAGAGGGGAAGAAAAATAATGGATCACTAAGGCAGACTTAAGGAAATCAGCAACTTATTAAAATATAGTAACTTTCATATAATAGGAGTTTCTGTCTCTTTCTCTCTCTCAACAAAACAAAACAAAACAAAAATGGAAATAGTAAAAGAAAGAAAGAGAAAAAGAAAATCTAGTTTGTCAGATATAAGTACAGCTACTCCAGCTCTTTTGATGCTTTTTACCATGACAAATGGTTCTCCATCCCCTCACTTTCAATTTTCAGGTGTCTTTAGATCTAAAATGAGTCTTTTCTAGGCAGCCATGGATGTATCTTGTTTGTTTGTTATTTTAATCCATTCGGATACCCTATGATTGGAACATTTACTCCATTTACATTCAGAGTGATTACTGAAAGATGAATTTAGTGCCATTGTGTTACCTGTAGAGTTGATGTTTCTGGTGATGTTTTCTGGTCTTTTCTAGTCTTTGTTGCTTTTGGTCTTTTTTCTCCACTCAAAGAGTCCTCCTTAAAATTTCTTGCAGGTCTGGTGTAGTGCTCACAAATTCCTTTAGTGTTTGTTTGTCTGGGAAACTCTTTGTCTCTCCTATTCTGAATGACAGCTTTGGTGGATAACAAATTCTTGGCTACATATTTTTCCCATGCAGCATGTTGAATATATCCTGCCACTCTTTTCTGGCCTTTCAAGTTTCTATGGACAGATCTGCTGCAAACCTGATCTGTGTTCCCTTTTAGGTTAAGGACATTTTTTTCCCTTGCAGCTTTCAGGATTATTTCCTTGTCTGTTTATTTTGTGTTTTGACCATGAAATGCTTTGGGATGGTCGGCTTTTGCTAAACTTAATGGGAGTTCTCTGTGCTTCTTGGATTTTGATGTCTGTGTCTTTCCTCAGATGAGGGAAATTTTCAGCTATAATTTGTTTAAATAAATCTTCTGCCCCTTTTTCTCTCTCTTCATCTTCTGTGACTCCTATTATACGAATGTTAATATGTTTTAATAAGTTGCTGATTTCCTTAAGTCTGCCTTAGTGATTCATTATCTTTCTTTCCCTCTTCTTTTCCGCTTCATTATTTTCCATAATTTTATCTTCTATGTCACTGATTTGCACCTCTGCTTTGTCCATCTTTGTTTTTATGGCATCCGTTTGGGTTTGCATCTCAGTTATAGTATTTTTAATTTCAGCCTGATTAGATTTTAGTTCTTTTATCTCTGCAATAAGTGATTCCCTGGTGTCTTCTTTAGTTTTTTTCAAGCTTAGCTAGTAACCTTATAATTATTATTTTAAATTCTAGTTCAGACATCTTACTTATACCTGTATTGATTAAATCATTGGCTGTGAGTTTTACTTCCTGTTCTTTCTTTTGGGGTGAATTTCTTCATTTTGTCATTTTGTCCAGAAAAGAAAAGAAAAAAAAAAAGCAAAAATCAAAAAAAACAAAGAAGAAAACCCGAAAAAAACAAAACAAATCCGCCCCCCCTCCCCTGCTCCTGGGTGTGTTTTGGTCTGCTTGTTAAAAATAAAAAAATCTAGATTCAAAAAAATTTTTAAATAAATAAACTAATTAAATAAAATGAAAATAAATTTTAAAATTACATATATAAACATATGAATAAAATAATGAAAAAATTAAAAAGAATTTAAAAAATAAGAAAACAAAGTGAAAAAATGATGAAAAAAATAAAATATAAAAAATAAAAGTAAAAGGAAGCTAAATTCATTTCCCCTAAAACTAGAGCTTTGCAAAACTCTATAATCAGTAGACTTAGTGCCAGCCAGTTGTTTGTGCTGGTCATTTGGGAGAGGGGCCTGTTGTACTGATTTTCAGGTGGACTTGCCTGAATGGAAATGCATCTTCAGGGTACAGCCAACTGGAGCTTGGTTTACTTGTCTCTGGCCTCCAACTCGGTGATGCTGTTTTGCTCCTGAAGGCTTTCAGTGCTGATGGATAGGATGAATATGGGGCATCTTACTCTCTAGCCCTGGAGCTGAAAGTCCACAACCCCAGTTCTTCAGGGAGCACTCACATAAGAGCAATCAATCACCCCTCTTGTGTTATCAGTTTTTGTCTGAACCCTCTGTTCACCCTGCCTGTGTCCAAGGTATTTTATCTCAGGTTCCCGAGTTTCAAAATTCCAAATTTTGGGGACTCCCATGGTGCAGACCCACACTGTTCCTCTGGGGGAGGGAGGATCTCACCATGCTTTTGTGGTTTTCCAAGCTGTCCCAGAGAGTCTTGGTGCTGGCTTTTTGCTCTGTTTTGCCAAACTCCAAACCACTGTGCATCCCACTTCTCCACCTGAACCCCTTTAAGCCAGGCACGTCCCTTATGGTAGTAGAATTCTAAAAGTTCAAATTTTGTGCTCCACTGCTTATAATATTTGTGGTAGCCTCCATAATCAGGGCTCCCTCCCTGCCACCATTCCCACAGTTATATCTCCCCCAAATAACTCTCCACACCTCCTACCTTCCAAAAGGTGGTCATTTTTCTACTTATAGACTTTTAGTTTTTATCCTTTCAGACCTCCAATTGATTTATTTGGTTTTCAGAATGATTTGATAATATATTAGTTGTATTCACTGCATGACACAAGCTTAGAGTCCTCCTATTCCTCTGCCATCTTAATTCCTCTTCCTACTAATGCTGTGTTTATCATTTTAAAGAAATATTTATTTTGACATCTAAACTTTTATTAGTAATTTTATATTATTCCCTTATAAAAAGTCCTAAAACTTGTACAAAAGTCAGATCTCACAGTACCTGGGGATAACAACAAAATAACAACAAAAAAGAATTAAAACCTAAGTAAATAGAAATAACCACACCCCATGCCCAAGAAAAAAATAATAATTTGAAGTATTGTAAGAGAAGCATGTTTTACATGATTAAAGAGGTATTTGAAGGAAACTGAATCATAAGGAAGAAATGTACTATATGAAAAAACTCTACTATTTTTGTAAAATAATCAACCTGACCCTCTGAAAGACATATATATATGTGTGTGTGTGTGTGTGTGTGTGTGTGTGTGTGTGTGTGTGTGTATAGTCCTGGAAATTAAAAACAAATGGACAGGATATATAGACATCTTTGAATATAGAATTAATTAACTGAAAAATGTCAATATGAGGAGATCACTTTGAAGAAAACAGAGAAATGAAGAAATAAAAATTATAGAGAATATTAATATATGTAAGGCATTGAAAGTCACCATATATATTTAACAAAGTCTCAGAAGAGGAGAATTTTTAAAATGGAGGGAAAAAGCTATTTGCAGAAGGAAAAGGTAAGAATTCTTTAGAATGAAAAATGATACAAGTCTTCACATTGAAGAAGCACGTTGGAAAGGAAAGTTGGAAGGAAAAGTAGCAAGAAATACCAGCGTGGGTACATCATGCTAAAACAGCAATTCACGAACACAGGGACTATGTAAAGTTACTAGGAGGACAAATAATTTATCTATCTTATTAAAAGAATCAGACTGATGGCAGACTTCTCATCAACAATGATATATGCCAGGAGGCAGCTAGAGTAAATGAACTATCACTACAAAATTCTATAAAGCATTAAAATTTGAGCGAAATAAAGATACTTGGAGAAAACAAAAGCTAAGATTTTTTTTTTTACTTCTTACAGACTCATACTAAAGAACTATTCAAGAAGAAATAAGTTGCATAAAAAAATAATGGTAACAAGATAATGTGCATATTAGTAAATCTAAATACTGCATACATTAATAATCATAATTAGTAGCTTGAAAAGGTATAAATAGAGGGATATAACTTACTAATATATGAGAAAGTGCTCCTTTCATTGGTTCGAAAGATATAGTGATTCATTTAGTTTTCATGAAGCTAGGTAAAGGTGCTAAATATTAAAGGTACTTGTAAATAATAAATTTAAAGCTTCAAAACCAAACAGAAGAAAAGTAGAGGGGAATGATTAGAGAATTTATTTGTCTAATAGAAAGTAGGAAAAGCAGGGGGGAAAAAAGCATGAAAAATTAAAAATGCAAATTAAGTTGACAGTAATAATTCCAAATATGTCAAGAATTATAATAGAAATGATCACATGTACCTATCTAAAAAATAGGGTTCTATGATTTAATGAACAAAAACCCACTACCGAACTTATGTAATTTGTGAGAAACACATAAAATGTTAAGAACACAGAAATATTGACAGTAAAGTCTTGGATAATCATATTACTCAAATAACAACCAAAATTAAGGTGACATAATATGCTAAACTAATGAACATTAATTTTTAAATTATTATTAAATGAAAGAGATAATTACATAATATAACGGGGAAAGGACTGAAATAATATTTATGACATTGTAATGTTTAAAATGCAAGTTAAAAATAAATAAAAACATTTAACAAATTATAAGGAAAAAATTAAATATTCATAATCATAATGGGACATTTTAACACAGTTCTTTCATAATTGAGACATCCATTAAGCAAAATATTATTAAGAATAGTAATTGAACAAAACAATCAACATGCCTGATGGATAGATATATATCCACAAAATCCAATTTAGATAACATGCCTATTTTTTTTAAAGGATTATCTACAAACATGGACAATTTTTATAGTTTTTTCTGAAAAAAGTATATATATGAACATATAAAAATATTTTATTGAATTTATATATTTGAAAATAATTGATAGACTACTCAACAGAAAAATTAGCAAAGAATATAACCAGATATTTTTTTACCAGAAAATCTCCAAAACAATTTGTACATTCAATAAAATTGTGAAAAGTTGTTTATTCATAAGAAAGTTACAAATTTAAATGAGGTAAAATGTCCTATCTATCAGGTTGTCCAAAAATATCTGACCATCCTGGTTGTTGGACAGTAGACAGAGAACCAGGAAATTTAAAGTCAAGAGGAAAAATTGGAGCAACAACTTTTAGAAAAATTGTCAATATCTACAAAATTTGAAAATACCCTGTGGTCTAGCAATTCTACTTTAACTTCTAAAAGTTACAAAAGCAGCTTTCAAACTTTTCTGACAGTAACCCACTGTAAATATATATATTTATTATTATATATGTATATAAATACACATTACATAAATAACATGTAAATAAATATATAATAAGATATATAAATAACAAAATAAGTATACAGTTAACTCTTGAACAATATAGATTTGAACTGCACTGGTCCACTTATACTCAGGTTTTTTAATATCTCAGTACTGTGAATTGTAGTTTCTCTCCCTTACTATTTTCTTAATGACATTTTCTTTTCTCTAACTTACTTTATTATAAGAATACAATATACATATTATGTATAACATACAAAATATGCATTAGTCGACTATATTATCTATAAGGCTTCAAGTCAATGGTAGGCTATTAGTAGTTAAATTTGCGGGGAGGAGCAAAAGCTACACATGAATTTTCAATTGTGTGGGGGCTAGACACCCATAACCTCTGTGTTCAAGGGTTAACTGATACAAAAACATACATGTATTTTTTTAACATTGCAAATCAGTATATATTTGCATACTCATATTTATAACAATTAACAGCACAGTATAATACTTAGCCTTTTACATCCTATTTGATGAATCTCCTCTCCTCTCCTCTCCCCACTTTCCTCTCCTCTTCTTTTCTCTCCCACCCATTCCACTCCTCTCCTTGAGTGCTCATGAGGCACTCAACTGATTCCATGACACCAATTGGCAATTGGTTGTATACTTCAATTTGAAAATTGTCCTGTTAGAAAAATTCTCACACATGTGCAGAATTGTCCAAAGGTGTTACTGAAGTAAACATTATTACCTGTAATAATGAAATGTATGACCAATATAAATGTCATTAAGTCAAACAATGGATCGATAAATAATTATATAATCATACAGTGGAATTGGCGGAAGCAGTTAAACTCTCCTGATTTACCTGGGACAGTCTCTGTTTCCTCCTGTCATCTCAGTATCCCACGTAGTTAGTGCCTCCTGCTCTCAGATGTGTCAAGTTTGTATGATAAAGTCAGCACCAGTCTCATGGTCAGTTAACCAGTACAGTTGCACAGGGTCCCAGTCTCAGAGGAGACCCCCACATGGGGTTTAATACTCTGTAATATTATCTTTGAACTGGCATTTTGGAAGGAGGTTGATGACTTTGAGATGACAATGGACAATAGAATACGTGTGGGGGAAAAGAGGCTTGTACACTCAGGTCCTACGTTTGACCTCCTGCCACCTCTTCACCTTCCCCAATGCTTTCTGGCTGCCCCTTTCTCTGCCCACTGGTGCCACAATTCCCACCTGGGCCCCCATTCCCTGGCAATGGCCATTAAGTGCTACCACTTTCTTTTGGAGGTCAAGGAGGCTCAGGGTCAGTTGAGTTCTCATAGCATCTTGGGGTGGGATATAGCACATGCAGCTCATAAGCCTCTGTCCAACCCTGATCCATGTGCAAGCACAGATGCTGCAATCCTTAAGGGTTACCCGTCTGCTATGAGTTGGGGCATCAAGGCAGAGGAATATCTCTATGCCTGAAGGAAAACATTAAACAGCAAATAAAATACACAATGGCAGCGAGAGAAAAAGAATGTAGAAGAAAGACAGCTTTCCACTTTACTATATTTTACGGGCATGTGGTATCTTTCTTCTTCCTGACTCTTGAACAAGGGGGTCCAACAAATTTTGTAGCTAGACTTGGAAAAAATATATGATATCTTATTTTGGTCTTTCACAGAGCAATGAGAAGGCATCAAATAGTTTTCATCATGGAACTGATATAATTTGATTTATATTCTACAATGATCACCCTTTACCTGTCCCTGCTGTGAGCTCTTGCGTCCATCTCCCCACCTGAATGTAGTGCACTGAAACATCCACTGCTTGAGCACTGGTTTTCAATTATTAGGAGCGTGTTATAATCCTATTATAAACTTGAATCACTAGAAGTCAGAAAAGGAAAGAAAGAGAGCAATCTTTTGCCACTTGTCCTGCCTTCTTCCTACTCCATGTCCACTCCCTTATCAGAGGTGTCTCTTCACCTCTGATTGTCATCCATTTGAGCCCCCCTTGTCTGGGTGGAGGGTCCTTTAGCAACACTGCACCTGGAGCACTTAGTGTACGTTTAGGTGATTACCTTTGTTGATTAGTTTTGTCAATTCCTCTCATCCTTTCAGCAAATTTAGTTGGGTCACCTTGAGGGTACTTCAGTTTTAATTTAAATAGATTTTTTTTTTTTTTTACTTACTTGTATTCTCTGACAGCTGCTATCATTCAGTTTGTTCTGTGAGATATTCTGTAGGTTTATTCTCCGTTTTTGTTTCCCTGAAGATATATTGAGTTCAAAACCAAAATCATAAAATAAAGCTGAAAGTTTGGCTTCCAGAGTTATTAAATCCCTTCCCTCTTCAGAAAGACTGCAAGGAAGCCACGTCTGAAAAAGAAAGACACTCTATTTTCAGAGATTTCTGGAAAAAGGAGAAATCACAGTTGTTTTCCATACCCATGTTGGGGTTAAAGTGGCTTGTGAGGGAATTTTTCCTTCTATCTAAACTAAATCTAGCTTAATGTTCCTTTTAGGGCAGGCAAAGTACACAGTGTTCATTTAATACTCAAACTAAGGCTTTCTTTTTGCTCTGACATGCCCCCAAGGTTTTAGGATGGTGGTTGAATATGTCAGAGAGAAATAGGTTTTTTGTTATTTGGTCTGAATTTCCATTAGGTGCCTATTTGTCTGGACATACAGGCAGGAGAGCCCATCTTTAAATAATGAGATCAGAGTTATCTGGAGAATTATTTACCGATGAGTGTTACCTTTAGGATGAGAAAAAATAGCTGATAAAATCATTACTAAGGGTTATAAAACACCCAGGTGGGTAGTATGCACAGCTTCCACCTGGATAAATCATGGCTTTCTAATCTATTTGGAATTTTTGAAAGAGTTAACAAATAGTCAAGTGTAGAGAAGTAGTGGGCATTAAATATTTAGACATTCAAAAGGCTTTTGATCAAGCCTCTAACCAGAAGACATTTAGGATCCATTTCAGGCTTATGTAGGACCCAAGAGGTGAGAGGTAAAAATTTTGCTTTGCAAAACCTTGAAGTTAAAAAAAAATTGATAACAATGAAAATGAAAAGTAGAAATAAATGATGTTGTTAGCCTGAAAGGAGGTTAATAGAAAGGTGCCCCAGGGAATGGTATTGGAACCAGATTTCTTATATATGTTAACACCAATCAATCTGGAAAGCCTCCTGAATAATGAGGTTGCAAAACGTGTCGGTAACAGAGAATTATTTAGCTAGTGAGGAATGGGGAATATTTTGAGGAACTCCGGAAGGACCAACAAAAAATAGTAGTTGAATAATCTTTTGTCAGATACAATTGAGCCAAGACAAGAGAATGCTACTTTATATTAGGAGGCATAATTTAAGCTACTGATGCACACTGATAGATTTTGAATTAACTGCAACCTTTCAGGAAAAAGGTCTCACAGTCATTATGCACATCTCAATAAAAGTATCTGCTCATAGCAGAAAGACTGGAGGAAAGGTCTACAGGAGTACAAGTGAAATGATTAGATGCACATGAGAAAAGATGGAGAAGGTCAGGATTATTTCATTTGGAAAGGAGAGAAAGTAAGAGGAAATTTGTTGGAAGAGGGTAAAAGATGAAATGTTAAAACAAAAAGCCCAGTTGAGTAATCCTGGTCACTCTCTGCCACAATACTAGGAATTCAATGAAATTAGATAATGGAAAATTTAAATGAGAATGGAGGGAAATGGGTATGTTATTCATAGTTAACATTAAGAGTTTCCCACATAGAATGTCATTGAGCTAGATACCAACCACTGAGCAAGGTGCCAGATGGGTTACACATTCACAGGGGTGGCCTGAGATGAAACTCTTCCCATAAAGTTCCATTGGAGATGTGTATGAATGTGTATTCCCAGCAGTCTTCTGTCTCTCTTATAACTGAGTTAATTTATGTCTGTCTCCTTTCTCAAGTTATACATTCCTAGAAAGCAGGGATTCTTGTCTTACACATTTTTGTAACCTTTCCCCTTCCCTCTTCAGTGTCTAGTAATATGCTGTGTGTCTGTAGGGTACTCAGTAAATGCATGTGGACAGATTTAGGGCATGTGTGGCTTGGGGTGGAGCGATGAAAAGGAGGATCTCCTTCCTTGAGTGTATCTGGCCCACTAGTCCCACTAAATGTGTTTAACTCATACTGCAGCCATTGAGCAGAAATAAAATGAGATGACATCAGAGAAAGGAAAGGACGCAGAGAAGTAAAATTGGAAGCCATTAATCATAATTAACAATCTGTGTGTGCCAAGCACTTTGCCATCTATTTCGATGCATGTCCTCTTATCAACACTTTACAAAAACAGTTGTAGTAAGGACTAGTCACCCCTTATTTGGCAAGCAAATGTTCCTAATTTTTCTCCCTGTGCTTGGCCCATTCATGACAATACGCAAGGGCTCAGGCAGTTGACCTTTAGTTCCCTTCTTGGAAGTTATTCCCCTAAATAACAAGTACATAATACAGAACCAATAGAGTGTGTGTGTGTGTGTGTGTGTGTGTGTACATTTCAGTTTTAAGGAACTGGCTCATCTGCTTGTGAAAGCTTGGCAAATCCAAAATTTTCAGAGTGGGATGACAGGCTGGAGATCCAGAGAAGAGTTGCAATTGGAATCCAAAAGCCACCTGCTGACAAAATGTCTGCCTTCTCCAGGGAAATCAGTCTTTTCCTTGTAAGGCTTCAACTGGTTAGATCAGGCCCACTCATATGCTGGAAGGTGATCTGCTTTCCTCAAAATCTGTTTATTTAAATGTTCATTTCCATCTGAAAAATATCTTCACAGAAGCATCTGGAATCCTGTTTGACCAAATATCCATTTACGTTTACACATAAAATTGACCATCGCAGTAGAGCGATCCTAGTCAGGCATTGGTAGAGAACTTCTTGTAGGCAAGAAGTTCATCCTTGGCACGGATGCAGCAGTAGATGGGAGCAGGGCAGCAGCGACTGGGGCTGTCAGTCAATTATGTATGGTCTCTTTGGCAGATCTGAGCAGCTTCTGTTCGTGGCCATCATGCACACTAAAGCAGTGATTAAGGCAGCATCAAAAGTGGTGTCCAGTGTGTAACGATAAGCATGTGCTATAGATTTGAAGAAAAGTAGTAGACAGACGAATGGGACCAGAAGAGTGCATGTAAAGTGAGCCAAACAGATCGCCACAAACGAGAAGCTGAAAGGGAAGCAGAAAATCAAGGAGTGGCAGGGTGAGCAATACCATTGTGTAACAGGCACCATGCTAGGTGTTTTACATGCATAAGCTCATCTAATTCCCTCCAAAACACAATTCAGCATAAATTAATATCATTGTGGAAAAAAAAAAAGACATTGGCTCAGAGAGTCTACGTAACTTGGCCAGACTCATCTGGCTAATAGTAAAGAAGTCAGATTTAGAATTTCTTTTCCTGATCCCAAATCTCATCCCTTTCGACTCTATTATACTGGCTTTCTCATCTGTGTCAGGACTAGGAGAACAGTTATGTGAAGAAATAGGGATCTTTGGTATGAAGCATATCCTCCACCTCAACTGAGAAGCATCTTAATTTATTTCCTCCTGAGGCAACTTCCAGTCCCTGAGGAAGTCCAGGTTCAGGCCTGCACGTGAAAGCAAGAAAGTAACTAGATGCAGTCGGCGGAAGCCGTGGTATGAGGGCAGAGGCATGGGCTGATCCCAACGTAGCTTTGTGAAATGGGAATGAACCATCAGAAACAGAAGGCAGTTTTCCTTTGAAAGTCTGTCACATTCACAATGAGAGTGATGAAAGACTTTGCTTCCTTGCCTTTTAGGTGACTTCAATATGGCCAGACTTTGAAATCTAATACTGTACTGAAATTTGTATTGAATGTGGTGGTGCGATATTGAACTATAAAGAAGGGGCTGGAACAGTACTTTTCAAATACTTGCTGCTCAGAATCCCTTTGCCCTTTTCCACTTACAGGTATGATCTTATCTATTGATATTTTCTGTCTGAAAAGACCCTCTGTCTATTTTATCAGGTTGCCCTATTTTTCATTGTGGAATAGGCTGTATTTTGAAAATGAATAGCCCAAACAACTTCGATATATTGCTATTACTGTGCTGTCCTTTTGAAGAAATTCTTCACTTGGCATTTGCACTTTAATCAGACTTCAAGCTGCTATGAGAGCAGCGTCCCTCCATTGCCAGATCCCATCACCACCCAGGCACTGCCTTCTTTGTCAATCTCAATGACTTCTGTCGTCCTTAACGCTGAGAGTGCTTCTCCTGACATCCTGAGTGGGTAAGCGCAGCCCGGGGCTCTCTTCCCACCTCTTCCCAGCCAAGGCCACGGCTGCCACTCTGCAGCAATCAGCACACGCACTGTGGGGCTTGCTTTATCCTTCCCACTGCCCTCCTCTGCCCAACTTTGCTCTTGATGCCTACTCGAAATCCTTATGCATCACGTGTGCAGGTCCTCATGGGCACTGAGTCTAAAGTGAGCATGCCAGAAGGAGCTACGGGGAGGCCATGAATCTGTCGAAAGCTATTTGTGTTCTAGAAGCATACTGAAGAGTGAGCCCACTTGTGTAAACACCGAGCACATTGCAACGGTGGTATTTTAGCTGCAGTTGGGAGAACTCCTAAATATGACCGGTCTGGGTACAGAATATAATTATACAGATATGAATAGTAGCAGCAAGCTGTGGTCCCAGTCGTGGAAGAAAGAAGTGTGTGTTGAGCATCTCTTTGGCTGCTGTGATTGAAGACAGGGACCCCAGCTCCCGCACTCGGAGCACTCAAGTCCCTGGCCGGCACCACGCTGACACCGTGGGCACTCAATCAGTGGGTATTTAGCAGAATTTAATTTAAAAGCGAGGGAAATTGTGGTTCCTAAGCTTATAATGTGGGATGTATTGCAGCATTTGGGATGATCCAGTGAAAGCTAAGAACCCTCCCTCCAGAAACATGCACACATAAAACTTTGCATCAAATTCTTAAGCGGTCCTGTCACCCACCTGAGGTGCTGCCATGAACCTCACTTGAGGTTTTCATATACTCAAGAGTCTGATGTAAAGATTTAGAAATCAGAGCAAGACCAATGGAGTTTCAGTAACCAGGGTGACCTCCTCATCTGGCAAAAGGTTGATGATCTGACATTTAGATACAACCCCGACATTTACTGTTTATATGAGAACATTTCCTAACCTACCCCAAGTTATTTAATTCTTTTCTATGCTGTTGTAGCATTTAATGTAATAATTAATATGGAATAGTTATGCAACCTCTCCAGAAATGGTATCATTATTGAGAAAATCTAAGCTGCCTATTTTATTTTTTGTCTGCGTGCTTCTTTTCATCCTCTTGTTTTTCACCTTCTCTTCCTTCCTCTCCTCCCTTCCCTCATCTTCTTTCTCATCCCCTGCTCATCCACATTCTTATTCTTTTGGTTTGGTATTTGGTGAAAAATGTTAGTACTTTAATGGTCGTTTGGTATACATGAAGAGTCATGAGCAATGAAAATACCTAGATGTCGGGGCACCTGGGTGGCTCAGGGGTTGAGCATCTGCCTTTGGCTCAGGTCACGATCTTAGGATCTTGGGACTGAGTCCCTCATCAGGCTCCCTACAGGGAGCCTGTTTCTCCCTCTGCCTCTGCCTCTCATGAATAAAATAAATAAAATCTTAACAAAAAGAAAAGAAAAGAAAAAAAGAAAAAAGAAAAGAAAAGAAAAAAAGAAAAGAAAAGAGAAGAAAAGAAAAGAGAAGAAAGAAAAGAAAAGACCTAGATATCCCATTAGCATTTAAGGGGTATTCCTTAGCTCACATTACTTATGCAAAAACTTGGAATCAGAGCTTAAATGATTGTAGATTTGAACACTTCCTTCCGTTTATTTTGGGGAGATTACACAGTAATCTTTTTTGTACGGCTGGACTTTGTAAAGCTTGCCCACTTGGAAAAAGGGGGTAATAACAACAGGATTATTTGAGAATTCAAGAGACACTATACTTAAAAACGACCTTTGTAAATTGGAAAGCACTCTGCAAGTGTCTTACCATTAGAAAATGAAGATGAAAGAGTACCAGTCCCACTGCTCTTTCACTGTCTGGGTACTAGGAGACTGAAGAGGCCATTTAAGATTTTGTCTGCCCAGCCCCTCTAATGAGAACTGAATTGCCCTTCAGAATCCATCCTGTCCCATCATTTATGGGAATGAGAACTCCTCTGTACTCTTCTTCCTGGCCACTGTGATTGGTCCTGGATTGGCTCAATCAGAGATTGTCTCTACAAATTTCCAATTTAGGGTTAACAGAAGATGAGCTTCATCTTGCAAGGAGCCAAGCTGGGAAGTTGTAAGTCTGGAGCTTTAAGTGGCCATAGTTTAGCCTCAAGTGAAAAGGCTGTTTTGAGAGGAAAAAGCTAAGATACAACAGGAAGTGTTGAAGAAAGGACAAAATGGATCCTAAAGTGATTTAAATCCCTGACATCTCAGAAGTCATCCCAACCCCTGCTTTCTCGAGGCTTGGTTGTTCTGATGTCTCTTTAATGATAAGATATGTTTCTGTTACCTCATTTTCGGAAGTTTCTTTGAGGTGAGTTTCTGGCACTTGCCCACAGATAAAAATGCCTGCTGACACAGATCCTACATGTGCCTCCAGGAGGCACAGAATGTAACTATCATGATGTCTTTGCAAACCTAGAGATAAAAACCTCTGTAGGCCCCACTGTGGTCCGAGGCCAACTGAACCCATTTTTCAACTGTTGACTCCCAAGGAAAGCAATATGATTGGTATCATCTGCCCAAAAAGCCAGCAAGATGCATCTCCACAATTTACAAAATGATGTGTTCCTTAGCCCAGAGCTCGTGTGAAATAGCACTGGGCATCTTGTGAATTTATTGTGCTTCTTGCAGCCAGAGTGCATCTTTAAGAAGCCCAGCCGAGGGAGACCACATAAATAGGGCAATTTGGATTGATTGGAGAGGAGACAAGCATAAGGAGGGGACAACAGCAGGAAAGAAATGATTTCTGAGCAAGAGTAGATTGCCTCAGTTTGGCTCTTTTAGCCCATGGGACCCAATAATAATTTCCCCCAGGTTTCATATTCCTTTTCAATCCAGTCCTATAATCACATGTGCAGCGAGATCTGAATTACTTTGCTTGTCAAAAAGGAGTATTGTTTATAAGTGGAGTGCTAACATACTTCTCTGCCCTCAAGTCAAGTGAAGACAGATCCGTCTGAATAGAAATAAAGGAATACCTAAAAACTCGTACTTCATGTCAAAACAATCTGGGATTTTTAATTATTCTAAAATCTGATCATAATATTTTGTTTTAGGCCTCACCAGAATTAATCTTGTCATACTTCTACATCTGAACTGTGACAAAGCAATATATTTTAACTTAAAATATATATGTAAATTTGGAATTGCCTGTGTAAACCTATCTATAGGATGTGTCACTCTCAAAACACAACAGATACAGAGACTAGGGACAAATATTATCATAGGCTTGTTAATTTTCCTTAGTCTGGGAACTCTTTCAAAATGCCATGAAATAAAATACTACTTCATTTCTCAGGCCTACCCAGTACAAATCGTCTATAGGAATTCCTAAAAGTGAAGGCCTTTCATGCGGTCCATCAGCACCTACTCCAGATGCCTACCCTCATCCACTTTCCTGTCACTCTATTTGTGTTTCCTATGCTCGATATTCCAGAACTTTATCCATGCTTAAGAAACTAGCTAGTCTAAGGATTTCTGCATGTCTGTTCCTATTTTTAGGTATTTAAAAAACATTTTGTTATTTTAGCCACTTCTCAATTTCAAGAGTCTCTGAAATTAAATGAATTTATAGAAGTAGTTGCTAATTCCTTATTGTTGTACTCATTTTTCTTTAGGTATTAGTGTATATATGTCTAGAATTAATCTTTAAGGTAATTAACTTCATCATTTGCACATGCTTCACCTCTTATATCTTCACATACTCATTAAAAATTCCTGAGATCTTAAAATTTAGTTTTGAACTTCAGTCTATAGAAAATAAGCATATTTTTTCTTTTAGTTGTCTAATTTTCTAGTAGTATTTATACTATACACTTTCCTAGTAACCCCACTCTACTAAAGGTAGATTTAAGTGTCAGAACAAACAACTGTATCTTTATAAGTGTCATTTAATAGATTTTTATTTCTCTCTTTCAATTTTCCCTAGGTCCTCTCAATTTTTTTTCTAGACAATTAGATTTTAAACATTATCCTTCAGGTTTCCAAACTATATTGATCTAAATATGATTCATGTTGTCAACTGAGTTTTAAAAAATTTATCAGCCTGTATTCACACATAATTCAAGATGGGTAGAGTTTTCTAGTCTTTTGCCCTTTTGCCCTGCATAATGTATAGTAAATCTGTAAGTACAAGTAGCTTATGTCAGGGTGAATTATTGAACTAAAAGCTTAATATATAATCTGGGGAAAATACAACATCCTCACTGAAGGCAAATCATGAATTTCTTTAGGGCAATTCAAGTTGACTCCTTAGATGCTTATTTCAAGTGTCTTTGTTTCTTTTTTTAAAAAAACATGCAGTTATATATCTAGATTTTTATGCTTACAGGTATATTTTATTTTGCTGTTAATAAAAGTATGATAGAAATATTAAAGAATATATTTATCCTTCTGTAGAAACTTTAAAATATGTTGGTGTGCAAATGAATGACACAACTAATCTAGTGCTTATGTTGACTTTCCTGTGATTTGCTGTCATGTTTCCCAAACATTTTTCCCACAACGTAATTTTATTATCTCAATAATACACAACACAGTCCTAAATTTTAAAGAAGTAGAAGTATGTAATAAAAATATGAATATTCCTTTTTATTCATCATCCCCAATCTCACATATGCATACACATGTACACACACCTCAAGCACAACTGCTGAATCCTACTTTCTTCTATAAATATGATCACTTCTGTGATTTAATGTGCTTCCTTCTGGAACATTTCCGTGTATTTAAATACACATATGCAACTCACCCCAAATATATTTCTGCTCACTTTATTTTGACTTGCTATCGGCTTATAGTTAACATTTTCATGCTTTCTGTTGCTCTTTCCTCTTTCTGAAATTTTGTTCCCCAAGACCGACACTAGGCACGGTTCCTCACCTCTTTTAGGTCTAGTCTCTCTCTTTATTAAGACCTTTCCTAGCTCCCCTGTTAAGAACCAGAGCTTCCTCTCTTCTGTATATTCTTTTCCATACCATCCTTGTCCTTGACTTATGTGTCATCAGAGCTCTTATCAACTTATAAGTGATGTGTTATATAATTTATGTTTTTGTTGCTATGTACCCACTAGAATGCAAGATCTATCACAGCAGATTTTTTCATCTTGTTCACTTATTACTATTTTCTCAGCACCTAGAATAGTGCCTGATGCAAGTAAATATTTATTGTGTTAATGAATGAAAATTGTGGTCACTAAAATACTAGATTGCTTTGGAGCCAAATTGCCTGGATTCAATCCCAGTTCCAATATCCACTAGTTTTAGGACCCTGGAAATTTATTTAAACTCTTTGCACTTTGGTTTCCTTTTCAGTAGTATAAAAACCATAGTGCCTATCATCTGGGTTGTAAGAATTAAATAAACTTACATGTACACAGCACAGTGCCAAACTTCTATAATTGTCACTAAATTGTTAGCAAGAAAATGTGGCAGCAATAGTTGTAATGTCAGTGGTAGTAATTCTATGTAACTAGTTGTTTCATTCAACTGTGTCTTAGAGGCATTTCAGTCATTAAATATAGGTCTACCCATATTTTTATTGCTACAGAGTATCCCATTGTATGGACTTTTATAATGTATATAACCACTCCCCTGTTGGTAGACATAAGAGTTCCCCACATTTGTATATTACAGAGAAGTTGTAATTGTAAATGATATTCTTGTAGACTTATGTTTGTGTGCAAATTTATGTAATGCCAACTATATGCATTATGCATATCTTTTGGTCAAAGAATAAGACTATTCCAAACATTCTCTCTCTCTCTTTTTCTCTCTCTTTCAATTGTCTTTGCTTTATAGAAGTTGTGAAATGTTAGTCAACTGAACTAGTATTTTATTTATGACTTCTAGATTTAAGGATTATAAACTCTTCTATATTTTCTTCAAATGTTTTTATTGTTTTCTTTAATTGAGCACTTAGATCCATTTGGTAGATATTGTGTTTGTATGTGTAGCATGAAGTTGGTATCTGATTTAGCTTTCCCTTAAAGAAATAGATTCGTTGTCCCCACGTAATGTATTGAAAACCATTTTCTTTCCTCACATAGTCGATATTATATCTCATTCATATATTATATCCCAAATACCTATGTTTGCTTCTTTTTATTAATGTCCTAAGATATTCCTTTGTAAGTAGCATACTATTTTTTTTAAAGATTTATTTATTCATGAGATACACAGAGAGAAGGAGAGAGAGGCAGAGACACAGGCAGAGGGAGAAGCAGTCTCCATGCAAGGAGCCCGACGTGGGACTCGATCCTAGGCTCCAGGATCACACTCTGGGCCGAAGGCAGGTGCTAAACCACTGTGCCACCCAGGGATCCATAACATACTATTTTAATTATTATAGCATTATAGTTTGTTTTGAAATCTGTTTGGGTTTTCTTTTTTAATTTTGCATATTGTGCTTTCATTAAGGAAATTCTTGGGAATTACTGAAGTCTAGAGTAGCTTGAATAGTATTACTGTCTATATTTTTTTCTAAAAATATTTAACATCAATTTTATTTATTAATATTTGCAAAAATAATTCCATATCAACTGAAATACTACTAAAATAATTCATATTAATTGTAATATTATAATAAATTAATTTATTAAGCATCTCAAATGATCTTCATAAAGAACCACACATCAAAACAAACCTTCTAAACCAAGGTTTCTCAACTTTGGCACTGTTGTCATTTGGACCAGCGAATTATTTGTCCTCTCTTGTTATATGTTGCCTACAAGAGACTTAAGCTTTAAGGACACACAGGCTGAAAGTGAAGAGACAGAAAAATACATTCTAAGCAAGTAGAAACCCAAAGAGAGCAGAGTTATCTCTACTCGTATCAGACAAAATAGTCTTTAAGTCAACAACTGTAACCAGAGATAAAGAATAAAGATAAAGGGGCCATTTCAACAGAAGGATATAACAATATGAACCCAACATCAGAGCACCTAAACAGGTTAAGAAAATATTAACGGATATGAAGGTGAAATAGATGGCAATGCAACAATAGTAAGAGGCTTTACTACCCCACTTTCAACAATGGATAGGTCATCCAGACAGAAAGTTAGTAAGGAAATCATGGACTTGAACCCAACTTTAGGTGCAATGGACCCGATAGACATATACAGAACATTTCATCCAAAGGCAGCAGAGATACCAGAGATAAGATTTTTTGGCTAACTTCTGTTTCTCAGTGTGCCATTTACACAACAGTATATGCTCAAAGAATTTACCACTTTTTTTATTTTTTATTTATGATAGAGAGAGAGAGAGAGGCAGAGACACAGGCAGAGGGAGAAGCAGGCTCCATGCACCGGGAGCCTGATGTGGGGTTTGATCCCGGGTCTCCAGGATCGGCCCTGGGCCAAAGGCAAGCGCCAAACCGCTGCGCCACCCAGGGATCCCGAATTAACCACTTTTTAAACTCCAGTGATGTTGTGATATAATAAGAAATGTAAAGTTGGCCTTCTTCCCTGGTTCCAGACACAGAGCTACAAAACTTTTGGAATTTTTGTGATGGGGTAAGATCACCTTTTGTTATTCTAATGAGCCCTTTTCAACCATACCTGAGTTTATGTTAATGAGGTAAGTCTTGGGGAATGGGAGCATTTTGCCAGAGAAACCAACTTTGTGAGTAAAGGGTGGGAACTTCCAGTTGCACTCCCAGACCACCAGAGAGGGGAAAGAGGCAGGAGATGATGCTCGATCACTAATGGCCAATAATTTAATCAATTATGCCTGTGTAATGGACTCTCCATAAAAATTTTAAACAATGGATTTCAGAGACCATCCAGTTGCTAAACACATCAAGTAAGGTGCTGGGAGTGTGACACATCTGGAGAGAATATGGAAACTCTGCACCCCTTTCTCCATACCTTGCCCTGGCTGTTCCATCTGGCTGTTCCTGAGTTGTATCTTTGTATAATAAACTGGTAACCTTATAAGTAAACCACTTTCCTGAGTTGTCTAGCCTTTCTAGTAAACTATCAAACCTGAGGAAGGGGTCATGGGAACCCCTAATTCTGGTTGGTCAGAAATACAAATGACAACTTGGGACTTGTAAATCATGTTTGAAGCAGGGGAGTCTTGAGCATCAGCCCTTAGCCTGCAGGGTCTGAACTAACTGGACAATTCGTATCAGAAGTGGGTTAAATTGTAGGACACCCAGTCTGTGTCCACTGAGAATTAGAGAACTTTTTGGTGTGGAAAAGTTCACACTTCTTGTATTATGAGTGTTAAGAATATAGAGAGAAACAGGACAGTTTACCTTTCTTTACCTCCACACTACATGATAGGACATTCCAGGAACAAGAAATACTATCAAATGTTCTTGAGTATTGCTAAGGCATTTTGGAAGTGCAGAAATCCTTGCTTTTAGTTTAAATTTGGCTCTTTCCTGGAAGCCTGCCTTTGATCCCATTCCAAAGTTCCCTTGATTGTTATACAGTATATTCCTATATAAGAGGACAGGGCTGAACCTTATCAGAAAGTTAACTGGCTTAGACTAGAGAAAAGTTTCCGGTGAACCTAATAGCCTATTCTTTTTGAAAATTATTTCAATTTTATAAACTCTATAAAACTAATTTCCTAAATCTCAATAATATCTCTATAACATTTGCGATTTTCTTTAAATCAGTGATTTTATAAAACACTGGAATACCCATCTGTTTTATAAATCACTTCTTAAAATCTTAGCAAGCATTCTTAGACATTCAAATTCTGTGAATCAGTTTGAAAGCTTGAAATAGAACACAATGGTGTTGGCATTAGACTACAGACCAGACAATTTGGATCTATCCGAAGATCAAAACCTATCAAAGAGCAAAATCTTTGACCCCAAGCAGCTGTCTCTCAGATTCATTATTTTGTCAAAGAAGAATGAGGATCTAGTGTACCATTATATCCCTTATCACAATTTATGGGTGGAGAAGAGGGTTTTGCAAATGAATAGAAAAGAGAAAAATATAAGAAGAATTTATTTTAACATACATGCCCTTTTGCCTGGAAATTGGCAAAATTGTATTTACCTACAGAAAAAGCATTACTTAGCGTATTTCCAGCCTCAGTCTGACAGTAGGGAAAACAGTCTAGTATTAACATGGGCCGGAGTACAGCCCAAGCCTTCTCTCTTCAGTTGCCATTCTTGCCTGCAATACCCAGCGAAGAGATCCCTGTGGTCAATCTTCACGGTAAGTGTGGCCAAGATCAGGGCCATGTGGCAAACTTCCTAAGTGACCCAATAGGAGTTTCCCTATGGATTCAAACTAGTTCCCCACAAGTCCCTGTGGCCTCTCTTCTGCAATCTCTAAGCTTAGGCTGCAATGTAAGAGTATGTAGTGTAGTGTAAGAAATCCCTAAGCTAAGATACTCTTATTCCAGGCTTTTTTATTTTTTTAAGATTTTATTTATTTATTCATGACAGACACACAGAAAGAGGCAGAGACATAGGCAGAGAGAGAAGCAGGCTCCCTATGGGACTCGATCCCAGCACCCCAGGATCACATCCTGAGCCGAAGGCAGTTGCTCAGCCACTGAGCCACCTCAGTGCCTTTGAACATGCTATTTATTTACCTGGAATACTTTTTTTTTTCCCGTATATTCAGAAAATTGCTATCACTCTTTAAATCTTAGCTTTAATATCCCTTTTTTAAGGTACCCTATATGTTTCTGTTATAGCCTATATTTTCCTAATTTTCTTAGTTAGAAAATTTTACTCATACATATTCACAGAAAGGTAAAGAGCATTATAGGAAATTGATCTACAACTGAGAATTATTTGATATTTAATTTTATTTCCTTCTAGTGTTTTCTTCTGTGTGGAATCCACTTTAATATCTATAACTAGTCCTGTTTACCTCCAGATCTGACCTAAGAGAAATACTGTAATGGGTTCGATTTACATACTTCAAATCCACTCCTAATTTTTATACACCCATACACACAAAAACACATCTAACAATAATACACCATTGCACTATATATATTATAAATTTACAGAAATATACCATTTTACTGTAGAAAACATATTTTTGAAATATATCCATGTTGATGGTTCTAGACATAGCCCATTCTTTTTAATTACTATGGCTTATTATATAATCCTTCTTATGTCTTTCACGTGTATGTACTAAATCTTATTAACTATTTCTCAGAAAACTTCATGAAGTCATGAATTCCCTTCACCATTGTTTCTTTTATTGCATAGCACAGTGCCTACTATTCTACTGGCAAATTGTAGAGTACAGAATCAAGTTTGCTCTTACGTTTACCTTGAAATAAGGTTTTTTATATGTATGTCTGGAAATCCAATTATTAGGTTGCTTCCTCTTACTTTTACTAAAGTTTATAGAATCATTCAGAGAAAATGATGATGAAATTTTATTGATTTATCTTTGGTCTTGATTTAGAGGGATTTTTGAGAGTCTTATTAGTGTTATGTACTGCTGGGATACCTGTAAGTTATGGTAAGCTTGCTCAAAATGCCTGCTGAGTGCAGGAGAGCTCCTGAACACAGTCTGTCCTGACTTGCATGACTCTGGACACACTACTTCTGCTGTCTCTGAAACTTCAATTTTATCTGTCAGATGTGGTGGTGGAAGGTGATAAATACTTCACCTCCAGGATTGAAATGAAATAACCCATGTCAAGCTGTTACACAGTGTTCAGAATAGCATAGGTGTCCAGTGGACATCGGTGGTTACACAGATTACAAACAGTTAAAATTCTCTCCATTCTAAAATGCTGAGAGATTCCATAAATAAACTTCTTTTGTGGGATAATCTCATTATGTTTTCTTTGACAGATTTTAGAAACTTACCTTTAAGGTTCACAAATAATACTCACCATGCCCTGTCTATAAACTATGATAGTGCAAAGAGTAGAGGCTTTGGACTCAGACCCGAGTCCAAGGTACTACTAACTGGTTAGTCATATGACATTAGCCAAGCTATTTAACCTCTCTGAGACTCACTTTTTCATCTGCTGATCATGCATTCTATCAAGATGTGGCAGGCTTCCTTAGTCATCTAATGTCATTAGTCTCACTGCCTCTAGTCTATCACAGAGGAAACCCTGATAAGAAGAGCAAGGACAAAATAAAATTCTCAAAACACACACGATAAAAATAATGAGGGAAGTATTTGTGAATTAATTAAGGACTTTACAATAAATCTGGACAGTATCTTCTTTTTCTTTCCACTTCTATATTTGCTATGACTTATGTGGTGAGGTTGGCATTAGGGATTTGGGATCACTCCCCACCCAGAATCAAAAGTAGGTAATAGATCAAAGCCAAAAAAAAAAAAAAAAAAAAAAAAACATGGAGCAGAAATCTCAAGGCAGCATTAGGACCAAGCCTTAAAGAGGGGATGGAGACAGTCCTCCAGAACCTTGTGTGGTTGTGGTTCAACCCCCATCAAGGCAGTGTAACAAGCACAGATATGGGGCAGGTACTCAAGCTGTAAATAAAATGTGTGTCCTTGCTTGCAGTAAACCTTGCCTATAGAGCCTTTGGGAACTAAGTAACACATGGACAGTTGGTGGCTGAATCAAATTGTAGGAACGTGGGGTTCACATCTTCACCATTTACTTTTCCATGGACCTCATGTTACCACCAATTTCAGAGATGTTATGGGATCTAAATGAATTAATATACAGGAAGTATTTGCTTATTCTCTTTTGCTGCAAGTTCTCATTCTTAAAGATCTTGATAGAAGCAGATTCTAAGTGAAATGTCAAAGTGAGTGGTGTTGTCTTTGGCATTCTCCCTTCTACTTCTTTGTCCCCTGATGTTTTATCTTCTCTCTGCTCATTTTTGCAGATTCTTTGCCTAGCTACACCCAGGAGTAGGGTTTCTCATTTGTTTGTTTCACCTTTGTAAATATGAGACTTTAGGCAGCCCGTGAGTAATCAGGAATGTCAGCACCCTTGAGCAAATAATAGCATTTTGCAAACTTCTTGCTGTCCAACCAGCTAATCATCATGTCTTATCCAAAAGTCTGCCTGTTGCAGTTATGATTGAGTATAGACCCTTTAAGAAAGAATTTTGCCTCTTCACCCACTCACTCAGAACTAGCTATTATAAAAAGACAAGCATCTACTGATAAGATAGCTTTTCATAGATATTTATTTTCGGGGAGGACTATTGAAGAATAAACAGGATTCAAAGCGATGAGTGTCTATGTGGAATTTCAGGAATAGTCTGATGGGAGCAATTAAGGTTTCTAGACTGTAGAAATTGCTCAAAGATGAACAAATGAATGAGAGATATTTTGGAATGAGACACTTTGATAGAATTCCTTAAACCATTTAAAGATGGTACCCCTAGATCCGATGGCTATTTGAGAAACTAAAAACTCTAACCTATCTTCTACATATCTTTGTTTTCCAAGAATGCCCGTAGGATATCTGGCAGAAAAACACATACCAGGGTGGTAGAGGGGAATGAGTCACTGACCTGGCGTGATACCTGGAATGCGACCTGCAGACTGGAGTACACCTCTCTTTTAAAATATTTCATTCTTACAAAGCTTGTGTGCATTTATGGCTTTAAGGCAGGAATTCTCTCAGGCTTAAGACGTAAATTAAAGCCATACAGTGTCAACTTCAATAAGGGCCTCGGTTTTTCAAATTTTTGACTTCCACTTAGAGAGACAACACTGCGCTGGAAGGTTACTCTTTTTGATCAGTCTCAACATTTTTCCAGTCATTTTCAACTCCCCTTCAAAAGAATCTCCCACTAGAATTATATGAATATTGTGCCCCCAAGGTGAATGCAATGTTTGGAACAACAAAATATTGATTTCCCATTGTGTAACTTCCATTTAATTTAAACCAAAATGCAAGAAGGGGAAAGAGTTGGTAAGAAAGTACACTGATGTAACCCTTTCCAGTGATCCTTAAAAACTTCACACATTTCCGGTGTTGAGTTTTGTTGACAGATACTTATTTCAGTCACATTTTGGCCTTCTAGATCTTTTCAAAGTCTGGTTTAAAAAAAATCTAAAATTGTTCTTAAAGCTTGGCTTCTGTAGCCCAGGGATTCTAAGAATTGGTATGGTAAACATTAAACCCTAATGCCCAATTCAGTCTAATTCATTATAGTTGGTTTAATTCTTAGGACTTACTCCAAAATAGTTTCTAAACTTATTGGCTGTTCCATAAATGTATGAAAATAACAAGTCTATGCCAACCTATAGCAACATGTATTTTGTCTTTGCAACCTGATTATTCCAGGCTAAGAGTAATTTGGAAATCTCCTGAGCAATGTTCTACCATTTTGTATATTCTATTTTCTTGCTAAACATTTCTGATCTGCTGTTCTCCTCATCCTCAAAGATCAGAAGCATTTTCCTATGATATTTTTCTGACATTATTTTCTAAAACCATAGTAAACAAACACATCCTTGGTTATTTTTCTCAGCTTTTTCTCTGCTTCATTTACCTGGATTGTTGAAGTCCTTATATCTGATTGCTTTAGGTGGGAGATAAACTGGGTATTTTTCTCAGGTTTTTATAATTTTTATCACTGAATGAATAAGGTAGTCATTCTCATTATTAACTTCCAGATTTTGTAATTCATTTGTTAATTTACTTATTTAAAGTGTCATCTAATAATGAAAAAAAAAAGACAACCTACCTTTATTGGACTGTGCTAAAAGCACTTTATATACATCATTGTATATATTTTTCACAATGACTTTAGGAGGTTAGGTCTACAATCCTCATTTTACTGGTAAAACAGAGGCTCAAAAAACTTAGGTAATTTATCCAAACTTACCCAGTAAATAGTAAAAGCAGAACTATAACCAATAATCTTTCAAAGCCTAAGTTTTAGCCTCCATACTATCCTAGATTTATCAGTGGATCACAATTTTGGGACATAATGTATGTAAAAAGAGAAAAATAAATTTAGAAAAGACACTGCTTTTTCAAAACTTGCAATAGAATAAAAATACTACATATACCAAAATCTATAAAACATGGTATAAATATGACACAAGCCTGGGGAAGATAAAAGCTTTGGAAAAGGGAATCCCTGGGTGGCTCGGCGGCTTAGCTCCTGCCTTTGGCCCAGGATGTGATCCTGGAGTCCCGGGATCGAGTCCTGAGTAGGGCTCTTGGCATGGAGCCTGCTTGTCCCTCTGCCTGTGTCTCTGCCCGCCAACCCCCTCTCTCTCTTTATGTCTATCATGAATAAATAAATAAAATCTTAAAAGAAAAAAGCTTTTGAAAAGAGAGGCTAAATAGATTCCTGATATTCAAAATGGTAGGTCAAAGGAATCTTTTTATAAAAAGGAGAAAGAAAGGTAGGTCAAATTTATTAGTTTACATAATTGCAGGTTCAAGAGTAGATTAGGTGTCAGAGAAGCTTAGTCCTCTGTTTCAGGGATGTGACCAGACCCCATTTCTTTTCCTCTTCCCACTGTCTTAGACATGTCTTCAGTATTGGTCCCATTCTTCTCTGTGGTTTCAAAGCTTCAAGGTAACACGGTTCCAGGTTTACATCCAGCAAGAAAGAAAAAAATTCCTCCCTCAATAACTCAATAAAGAGACATGGAATTTGGGGAGGGGGGGGCATGATTGGCCTGACTTGAGTCATCTCTCCATCTCTCTAAACCAATCACTGTTGCCCAGAGGAGAAGGTATGTTAATAGGTTTAATTTAATTAGCGAGATTACTGCTGAGTTCTGGATGGGATCAGTTAGACTTACAAAGCACACAACAGAGAAACTCAGGATATTATTAGAAAAGGGAAGAGAGTAAAGTCAGTCACTAAGGATTTGTGCCTTAAGATCTTATGATTTGTATGTGCTATATCTTAAACGCAAAAATGATATTTAATAATTTAAAATTATGAAGTGATAGTCTCGAATGCCATTTACCAATATCATGAAAACATGCTTTGTAAGTTCATCTTCTGAGTTTTTCTTTGCTCTTGCTGTTGCCCTCAACTGATCTACTTTCCCTCAGTCTTCTAAATTCTCAGCAAGCTAAAGAACACAGCTTGAACCCATCCTTAGAATGTCTTTCCTGGCCACCTTTCCCCAGGGTGCTAATTCTAGTCATATTTAATATCTCTGCTTGTACTGTTAGTTATTTGTCTTTGTGTATATGAGTTGTCTCTTCAACTTGATAATAATCTTCCTGAAGTCTCTCACTAAATATCCAGGCTAGCTATATCTTAAAAATCAGGGGCATTTGTAGTTGCAATTACAAACACAGTTCATTTTTAGTAGAGCAGTGCTTCTTAACTGGTCTGGAGGCAGGAGACCTAGAAAAGCATTAAAGTTATTATGTTGTAAAGACATCAATATATCTGATTTTATGTAACTAGATGTATTATTTTATGACACATTAGTTACCATCCTAAAATTTATGTAGATAAGTAATAATAAGAGGCAACAAAAATATAAGAAAAAAATTTGAGAGGAAAAATATAAAAATTCTACCAGTATGTATGTCTTATTGATATCTTTCTGTCATGTTTTGCCTTACTTTGTTTTTTGATGAGGAAAATCTAAGCCTTCTAAAATATTGGTGATACAATTCCTTACTTAGTTAAGTAGGCCTTGGAATTCCAAGGGCTCACTGTTTGCAAACCTCTGCCACAGTGACAAAATATATTTATTCTTACATCAACCTGTGAGATAGGTAATGGTTACACGTTATTAATTACAATAGAATTCCAACAAGCTCAGTTATACTCTTAAGAGCTTGATCTTAAATCAAATCTAATCACTAATTCCAAAGACAGTGTTCTGAAGGCCTAGTACATCTTGTTTTGATCTTTCAGATATTTAATCCCATCTTCCTATTTTTTTCCAGAACCCTGAGGTAGCATATAGATAGGCTGAAAAAGTGGTAAGCATTTTCAGCACTGTTGTTATCTACCTAGACACTTTTCATTTTCAATAAACAGACAGGAGATGAGAGAAGGAACCAATATTTATTTAGCCCTAAGTATGTGCCAGGTACTTTGAATGCCTTAATTCATACATTCATTTATTCATTCTTTAACAAATACCTTTTTGAGGGCTGGAGCCCAACCAAAAAAGAAGAGTATTATTGTGATGAGCAATAATAGACTCACACCCTACATTCACAAAGGGTTTATATTCTTAATGGGGAAGTCATATAATAACCAGATTCATCATTGTAAACAGTGAACAGTGTTGGGAAGGAGTAAAATGTGATTTTATCTTCAACAATCCTTTAAAGAGGCATGCTGCTCCCTATTCATGAGTGAGATTAAGAAACTTGTCCAAATCTACAAGGTTAGTGAAAGTCAGCTGGGCTGCCAAGAATTGCTGGGCAAGTGTTGTCCTGCACCTCTCCTGGGGGCAGGGCCCATCATTGACATCAGCTCTAATGTGGCTGATGCTCCTAGAGTTGTGCAGTATACCACCTGCACAACCATATGCAGGGCCTTGAGTCAGACGGGATTCAATACTTAGTTTGACCATATTACCCTAGTTAACGTAGCTTTTCAGAGTAACCAGATCGAAAATGTGTTAATTTGTTCATCACATTCATCGTATATGAAGGCAAGTTTTGTGGACAACATCTAAACGATACCCTGAGATATAACAGATTGTTTAGATACACTGTATGTGTAAAATACACACACACACAAAGGATGTTCTTCGGCCTCACAGAATTTGTAGACCAGTAAAATAAAAGGAAATGAGATTTGCTATTATGACACAATACGCTTAAAAGGCATGTTATTGTTAGTAAAGGATTTTTATTTGCTTCTCATAGTAGTTCATAGTACTGACAGGAGAGATGGTTGGCAAGGTAACCAGAATTTTTGGATAAAAAGTCTGAGTTTTCTTACTCTGGCCAATGATGGACCACTGCCAATTTGGGGACATATTCAATGCATTACACAATTAGGATGTTTACTCTAGGCATGTAGACACATGAAGGGAACCAAGTCTCAGGGAATTCAGCTATAAGGTTTTCACAAGGGTCAATTTAATGTGATAAGTTCTTAGACTGTGACAATGAAAATTAAAAAGAAAAAGAAGGGGGAGGATAAATGCAGAAAGACATATACTATTTAGAAGGACTACTGAAGTCTCTTTTCTTCTTGTTTTCCTACAGTTTCAACTTTATGTACAAGTAACACTTAGTAAATCTTTCTTACTTTTTCACTGTAATATAAATGAACAATCTTACATAGCTCATTTCTCAGCTCGTTTTAATTAGTATCAGAATAGGAGAATGGGTATCTCAGGCTGTTAGTAATTTGATATAGAACTTTTCACCTCCAGGTCAATGGTAAGTGAAACACATTTACATATTTTTAAGTGGATTTATTGCTCTTGAAGGGAGCCCCGTTGTAATCCTTCACTCCAGAACAAGTTATTGCCAGAAAGCCCACAGGCGTTGAAACATTGATCAGGAAGTAACAGGGAGAAAGGGTTCAATTTCAACTGCTCTTCAATGTTTGGCTTGCAAGATCTTTCTTAAATTGTTTTAATTAATCCTAATTATGATTCTATTTTTAAAGACATATCTAACTGATGACAAATTGGATATGGACCAATAAGCTGGGTTTATTTCCATTTCCAATATGTGCTATGCAGTTACTCAAAAATAATTATCCATATCAGAAAAAAGCAAGAAATTTACTAGCGAGCTCACTTTGTGCTAAGGGGGAAAAAGATGAGTGGTAGAAATTCTATTACAAATTTCAGTAATAGGAATATGGCTTTTACAATTAGAAAACAATAGTACCATTTACATTGATCTTAGCATCAAAGGAATTAGACGTCACTTTTTCTGGATGTGTGTGCCCACTTAACACCCCTAGAAATGGCCATAATGGATTCAACTCTGTCCGATTTCCCAGCCTCCAAGGCAACACATCCATGGCAACACCAAAGCATCATCATAGTTTCTCAACTGTGCAAAAAAATAACCATTTCTTAACTTCCTTTAGCCCACGCTCTTCTTAGGCAATGAAAAAAAACAAAACAACAACAACAAAAAACAAAACAAAACAAAAAACCCAAAACAACAAAAATCCCAAATGTCAGTTCTTACCTTATTGTTTATATGCTCTGTAAGACATGTAATTATGAGATGAGCGTATAATAATAAATAAAGCACAATACCTGTGTCGCAGCTCAAAGTATAAGGAATGAAGGACCTGAAAAAAAGAGTTTGCATGCAGATTACTTATCAGAGCCACGATTCCAAAGATCAGTGGTGAGAGAAAGTAGAGTGAAACAAGGAAGAGGTAAAGTGAAACCAAGGGTTAATGGATTGGCCGGCACCGCAAATAGTGTTCCATCCCACCAGATTTTCTCAGGAGACTTGTGAAATGTGTCTCAGGACTTTTCACTTGGCAGACAAAAGAGGGATGATTTTACGCATTGGCTCCAATTGTTAAGTGTGACTTCATGGACACGAATTTCCCCACATTGTCCCCTGGGCCTGTGTGTGACTGACACAGGGGAGCGACCATGTGGCAGTGTCAGAGCAGCCTCATGGGGTCTAAGCAAGACGTGGTCAGGTTCACCTGGGTGAGTCTGGTCAGGACCTACATGCAACCGGACACTATAGAAAGACTGAAGGAAGAGATCATTGGGGCAGGGAAGGATTTGACGTGGTCAGGGATGTGTGTCTAACACACTCAGCCCTCTCAAAACTCAGTATTCGATGTCACTCCAAGGAGCCATACCTTCTTTGGAGGAAAGGAAGTTGAAAAGAAGGAAAAAATTTTTCAATCTTTAGGAATTTTTAAAGATGCATCCTTTAAGAATCATTGTAGAGTGGACAGAGAGATAAAATATATGGGCATTTGAGTCAGATTAATTCTAGTTTGGATACTGTCAGTTTTTACTCATTGTATGGCGTTCATCAACTCCTTCAGTTTCCTAATCAGTATGGCAGAGGAAGGGGGGTAAAATCATTTCTATCCCATGTAAGAATTATGAGTACTAAATAAGATTAGGTGTAGCACCTAGTCCAGTGCCTTGCAGGGGTACCATATCTAAATAAAAAAAAATAGCTCCTGCACAAGGTAAAGATTGGCAATCATCTTGTTTTCTTCTCTCTTCATATTTATGCATCAACTGATGCCATGGAGCATATAACACCTTTTTAGTACAACTTGAGGATTCCTAGGGTCAGAATAAGTTCTCCTCATAGTACTGAAAGCTGAAAAATAGGGAAGCAAAATTTTGTCTAAAGTCTTTCATCAGAGTTCAAAACAGAAATTGTGTTTACCTTCATTTTCAATTCACAAAGTTGTTCTAAAAGTCTACCTTATGAGAAGAAGCTGGCGGATGATTTGCTGTACTAGTTGTTAAACTAACTTTTTAAAAATTTAAGAAAAAAAATTGATGTTTGGCTCAGTTGTTCTTGAAACATCAGTGACCCCAAATGCACAGTCTTTACAAGCTAAGAATTCCCTGCAGCTCAATAGGAGAGTTGATATCTTAACCTACACAACAGAACAGCAGGATCAGGCAAGTCGCTGTGCTGAGACACCACTTGGGGCCAGATTTTAATAGCTGACAACTCATAATGGATTGACAAAGGCAAAACATCATTAACTTGAATCTACAAAGTCGACATTTCCATATGCAAATAGGAGCTAGCACATATGTGCCTGTGTACAAGTCTCATTGCTTGTTTAGTTGTCTGTACGTCCTTTAGGTTGCCTTCCTTTGTCTTGAGGATCCCAGTGGACAAGAACCACGTCTGGTAACCCACTTTGCAAAACAACAACAGGTGCACAGATTGGGCCTTGCTAAATGTTTTTTATGGTAATAATGTGGGATTGTGGACCTTCTTTCGCACACAAGTGTTTAAGATCTACAATGTAATGTCAGCACCCAGGAGTAAAAGGACACTCATGAGTAATATGTTTGAGCAGTGGACATGAAAATTACTGATTATTTATATAACAAGGACCACTGAACTGACCCCTGGGGGCAAGGATACTAGAAATAACACTCGTCCTAATTTTCTACATCTTGGTTTAAGTTCTTACTATTGATCCTTACAAAAGATGCTTCCCACATTGCAAGCTAGGTAACTTTTACGTATCTCTCTTGAAAATGATGGGGCTGTAGCATATTACTTTTCAGTGGAGCTCTGCTTGGTTCGGTGACATAAAAAATTATAACCAGCCTAATTCTGGCCCATGGGAAAATGAGTTAACCTCTCTGAGCATTAAGTTCTTCTTGAGTAATTGCAACCTGTCTTACAATCTTGTTGTGTGCATCAGATAAGATCAAATAAAATAATATAAAAGGCTGTAAAACGTAAGCTGCTGTTAACCCCCAAAATGCATCCTTTGGGTTGTGCTTATGTGACTTAAGGAAACAGCCAATTATGCTATTTCCTTTGTGAGAATATGATCTTGGACTTATTGTTCAGCACGCCTGTATGAACACACCACAGGGCTCAGCAGCCTCTTAGGATTCTTTACTCATTACTTTCTCGTTCCCCATTTTCCCCAGTGAGCTGTCCTTTCTTGGCTTGTCGTTCCTTTTCTGTTGTGTATACAAATGTTGTGTGTTAAGATCAAGGGGATGGACACCTGGTTTGCTTCTCTGAGTTCTATCACTCACTCTCATAAAGATTTTGCTTTGGGCATTGCAGCTGGCATTCCTCTCCTTTCTTTTCTTTGCTGCCGAAGAATTACACAGGAAAGAATAATGAAGGTTTAAACTCTCCAATCCTGCTTCCTATCTACCTCGCATCCTCCCATTACCAAAGGGGAAACACATGTTTTTCAAACTCAATTTTTGCTGATGAAAATTTTGTTCGATTTCACAGCTTGACTTCAGAATTTTCCCAACTGATGGTAAATTCCATTCCCTTGCCAAACAAGGAAAAAATCTACAAGCATGCTTGGAAGGAAAACTCAGATATCTCCCTCAAGCTCTAGTATCAGATAAATATAAGAAAGAAAAGAAATTGTTATGCCAGCCTCTCTGTCATTCAAAGCACTAACATGTTTATAATGATTGTAAATCTGGGGAAAATATTTAACATAGGTCAGTGGAATTTATCGTTACAGAAATGTAAACTTCGAAGCCCAGAGATTTATAGCAATGGTGGCATTTGGATGCTGAAAAGACAGAAGTGAAGCTTGCAGGTGGGTTGGGGTTGAACGCATATTTGTTGAATCAATTAGAGTCAGAAAGAACGCTCCATTAGATTTTCTTCCTCTCGTGCATTCTATTATTTTGCTTAGAATCTGGTTTTTTTTTTTTTTTAATAACTTACCTTTCCTTGTGTAAACCTATTTCTCTTATTCCTTTTATCTACTTGATAGTTACTTAAACCACTATAATTCCAAGTCCCTTTTTCTTTCCTGAGTGCACCACAGCCCAGATCAAAACTCTTTCTATAGGTCACTTTCATTACAGGTGTTATAAAAATAAATGGCTTGTAACAGGTAGGGAAAACATGAACCAGGAGGAATGGCGCAGAATCTTATTTCGCAGCAGTGCCAGGGGAAGCCTTCATGTTCTTTGGGGTTTTATTTCTGTGTTCAGTTCCGGCCAAGTAAAACCCCCTGCCTGGGTGTCAAGGGCTAGGACTGAAAGCTACAAAAGGCGGGAGAGACCTTTCTCCCTGAAAGGGGTTTTGGAAGTGAGCTAGTTTATTTAATCCCCAGGCAAACCTGTAGTCAAGCTAATAAGAATGAGAGAAACAGCTTCCTATGTGGGAGCTAGGACTGTGAGAAATTGTTTTTCAGGGTGTTTTATAGCCAAAACCCTTCAAGGGTATGGAGGAGCTCTCCAACCAGGGGCACAAATATTCAAGGAGAGCTTGTTTGTTTTATGGTTATCTTTATCCCACAATAAACAGCTTAAATTTGCAGACTATACTTTTTGACTATAAAGTGGGTTATTTCTCAAGATGCCGGTGCTTTCCCATAACAGATGGAATAAATAGGAGAAAATGCTGAGAATACACCACTGAAATTCTGATTTATTCAATCATTAACAAAAAGAAGTGCAATTTCAATGGTAATAGAATGAAAACCCAACTGTTTCTGCTTTCCTTCTGAAAACTTGTTTTCTATGGAGAATGCCGCTCTTAGGCAAACACCTATTTAAACCTCAGCAATGTATAATCTTAACTTCAGGCAGCATGGTTGTGTAGGTTCAGTAATTTGTAATACCTCTGCAACTAGGGATAAAATATTAACTTTCAATAATATAAGTACTCTCTGCAGTACAAATAGTGGGGGGAAGGTACCACATGTATTATCTCCCAGGAAAGAAGGAAAGATTATATATGTGTGTATATATCATGTATGTGTGTGTGTTGTGTATGTGTGTGTGTGTGTGTCCAGCATTGCTTTGCAATTTGTTAGAGAAAATATAGTCCACACACACAACCTTTGGGGACTTGGCAGTGAGCGGACAAGCAAATCAGTCCAGTGTCTCTTTCTCAAGACACAATAAAGACAGAAGAGAAACAAAAGCCATTTAAGTGCAACAATGCTTAAAACAGTCATAGTGAAGTCACTTCAAGGTTGGAAACTGCACTGAATGCTTCCTGGGACAATTGTTTGAATAGAATAAAGGCAAATGAAACACTGCAATAGGTTCCCAAGAAAAACAGAAGAGTTAAAAACGTCATGACACATATCGATGTACAAAGGGCTCACGACACATCAACACGTGTGCACACACATAGGGTGTATAAGAAGCAGAACATTTCTGTTCTCGTTGCCTATCATGGGAAGCCTGTGGAATATAAGGATTTCAGTATCGGTTGGCTGCAACTTTTCCAAGAATTTGAAGCTCTTTCGTGATCTAGGTGAACCTAACAGAATTCACCTGGTGTGAACCAGAACCCTGAGATTGCAGCCTGGCTGTGTGACATTGGCTAACTCATTCATTTTACATTCTGGGGTTTTTGTTTTTGTTTTTGTGGTTTTTTTTTTTTTTTTTTTTTTTTTTTTTTTTTTTTTTTTTGATAACTGGATTCTCAAATTATCTTAAGGCCCCTCTGGTTCTAAAATTGTACCATCATAAGGTTTTCTTTTAATTTGTTTTCAATTGAGTATCTTATGCCTTACTTTAAGCCTCATATTAGTTCAAAAGAAATAAATATAGACTTAGGTACACTTGCATTTACAAAAGAGAGGGATGTTTGTGACAGAAACCCTTCAGTTTTGTCCTTTATTATCTTTGGTTTCCATCGGGTGAAAAATTCTCCAGTAGTAAAATGGCATTTATAATCTATTAAGCTTAGAATGAAAATTCCTTACATCGTTTTATAGGGGACCCAATTTAATAGATTCACTTCTCCCCTGCTTATCCCTCTCTTTTCCCTTTTATCTCAGCCTTAGCTCGATTCTTAAAATCTTAGATAGGGAAGAGACTTTCACAGTAGTCTTCCTGGGAGTTTTCACAAAGCTATGTATATAAACAGAGGCTGGTTAAACATTTTCCACGGACAGATTCTGAAAGGCGATGTGGCTTCTCCTGTTCTAACAATGTGCGCAAAACGCAAGAGTATTGCTCAAACCAGTAAAATCTTTGAAAACGTGCTGCCCATTTCCTTTCTTAATCCACTGAACAGTTGCCGGTTTTTAAAATCTTTTTCGGCTGTATGCTTATTCAATCTTTTTAGTCCTTTCCACGCAGAATATTGTACCTTTTCATGCAGGTGTGTCTTTTGCTGGGGTCTGTTTACAATGGTGGGGCTTGATTGTTAAAGCCCTGTATTATGAATAACCCAATGGCTGAAAGGAAGTGGAACCTTGATTTATTTGGGTAGGCCTGTTTTCCAGGGCTGTAAATCATATTTTGGTGTTCATTTACCTTTGCATTCTTTTTGAGCCACCGGCACCGAAGCTGACGAATGGGAATCAAATGAAGTGTGCTAAGTGCTTCTGCTGGAGGGTTTCATCGCCCCACATGCCGGGCTGTGATTTATCTCTGCAATACATCACGCAACGTATTTCCCTTTACTTATTTTATTTAGTGTTGTCACAAATAATATCAATTGGCCATTGACTGTGAACTCTAAACAGTAGTAAATTAATGAAATAAGCTACATCTACAGAACTCATCTGTCCCCAATTTGATTAGAGCCACTTTGGTTACACCAAGCCATTTACTATAGATGAACCTCATTTATTAAACAAGCAGCTTCATGAGTTCTGTGTAAATTGTTATGCATAATATTTGCAGTGATTTTAATGAAACACTTAAAGCTGACTCTTTTATATCTCAATCACTAAGAGAACCTTATGTTTGTAGAATAGGCATTTTCAGTCATCCTATGACTTTAAGTAACGCTATCTGAAGTAATTGTCCATTTATGGAAGGAGGTGTTCATTCTTTTTGTTTCTGGGGGAGACAGTAGGAGCAGGGAAGGAGCACAGTGCTTTTGTAGGGTGAGAAGCATGAGCATGGTTACTATCCATCACAACACAGAGAAGGCACTCAAGTCCCTGCCCGAGTATTCCAGCATTCGGCTGCACTAGCATATCAAGAATTTCAGACCACAGGAATGCAGAATTCCAAGTATTCGGTTTACCTTGGAATTTGGAAAGGTAAGTTTCGCAAAAGGAATGGCTTTATGAAAGCAATCCAAATAATTCAAACAGATAATGCCAATGTTTCTTTGTAGTGGCTTCAAAAATGTAGAAAGGCCAATCATGTCCCAGAAAAAGCACTGGAAGTAGGTAAAAACTGTACTTCCAAAAGACAGGAAATGTAAGCAAGTCCAGGTGACAGCAGCCACAGAAACAAGAGAAGGGGTGAGGGCTTTAGCTGAGGGGAATGGATATCTAGAGTCTTAGAGTAGAAAGGCCTCACTGTACAATTTCAGTAACGAGGAGAGGAACAAAATAGAACAACAAAGAAGTCATGGTGGATGAGATAAGAACATTCCTGGGAAGTATCTGTATGGGACTAAACCAGAGTAAAAATTAGAAACATTTGGTAGGGTTTGTCTTTTTCCAGAATATAAATGAAGGTGGGTGGTGGTGATAGAATGCAGAGTTATCCTACACATTTGCTAAGGACATGTGCCCTCCTCATGAATCCACTTGATGAGATCTACTACAGTCAAGATCTGATTAAAGAGCTGTGAGACAATCACAGAGAAGCTTAGTGTTCAAGTTAAAAGCATATTCAATATCCTTGCTTTACAAAAGAATTTGATGCATGCCAGCACCTCAAACCCTCATACGTTTTCAAAGAAATTTAGAATCCTACAATTCTAGAACTTGCAAACTGTGCATGAGGATTTAGGTATTTCAGTGCCACAGATTCTGTTGAGGATGTTTCCCAAGAGCTTTTTCATATTTTTTTTCCATATATGGTTGTTAATTGAAATCCAATTCACTGGTACAAGCTCTTTATTTTAAATAAAACTAGAAAGTCCATTGAAACAATCACCTGATTAGAGGGAACATATTGAGGAAGGAAGAAGGAAGGAAGGAAGAAGGAAGGAAGGAAGGAAGGAAGGAAGGAAGGAAGGAAGGAAGGAAGGAAGGGTGTGTTGAGAACTTGCAGTTGATTTAAGTATACATTTTTCTTCTTATTATTACTGAATGGGTTTTTTTTTTTGGTACTACATTATACAATATATAAATACAATGCAACATTTAGTTTGAGGAAAAACTAGTTGGAGAATACTAAATAAAATACATCTAGGACAGTATGTCCTAACGTGAGTTTCATAACAAAATGTTTCCCGGCCAAAACATTTGGAAAACAACCACAACTATAAATACTTCTTCAATATATACAATGTACATAGTTGAGGTCCTAAGGAGTCCTGCAGTAAAAGAAAGCCGTTTGAGTTTCTTTTAATTTGCATTTCAAAAAACACATTTGAGTAGAGAACTTTATCCATTTAATCCCTATGAACAACTATAGAACTGGTGTTCCTTGGAACACATTTTGGGAAATTGTTGCTCTCAACCCATTTGCAGAACTCACCTACAAAGTCTAACTCTTTCAGAGATTAGACATAAGAAAATGTGTTGAAGGGTAGAGTTATCCATAAGAAAAACAAGGGTTATGAAAGGAATTCTTAACCCTGAATTCTTCAGAAGTGACTGTTGAAGGAACAAAAATCTCATTTGGGGAGTTCCCAAATTCCAAATTAGTTTTATTTTTCCCATAACTGAACTAGAAGTGACAAGTTTAGCCTTTAGAATGCAGTAGTATCCTACCAAAACAAAACAAGACAAAACAAAATATTGCAGATCAGAGACTCACACTTAACTAGATTTTTTTTCCAGTTTTTGAAGTTGTAGACATGACTGAAACCCATTTTTGAAAATTGCAATTTCTGCACAACGACTTTCTTTGTTATGTGAATTCCACATCTTCTGCAGAAATCACACTGCCTAAATCTCCCTCTCTCAAATTAGCAATTACTCCCTTCTGATTATTTCTCAGCTTCAGCTCCCTTGATGTCTCAGAGGCCTTTGATAGTGTTGTTCATTATCTTCTCGAATGTGTTCTGGTCCAGGTCCTCTGTGCCACTCACCTTCTTCTCATCCCACCTCTCAGATTACTCTCCTGGTCACCGTTTCCTGATTCAGTGACTTCACTGCTCTCTCATCTCACAAAGCCTAGGTTCTAATCAAATGTTCATTACACTCCTTATTCGTTCTGTAGAGTCCACACCTAGTCTGTTTTCAGTTATCTTTAAAAATACACTTGCCCAATGTGTATCTCTCTCCCAGCTCAAAAGCCATCTTTGTAATACCAATAATTACCAGAGTATATTCTCTCAAATACCATTTTGACATATACAGTTTAACACATGAACACTAAACCCACCATCTACCTAACCCAATTCCATTTATCAATGATCTTATTGGTCTATGTAGCAGCATTGCTGTTTTTTTATGTTTAAAATATAAGTTTCTCCAGTGCCTTGTCTATATTTGCCTTCCATTTGATCATGAAATTCTATATATCATGCATCAACCATTGTTAAATCCTTAAAATATGCCACTACAATAGCAGGCACTGATACAAAGTTATTTGACCTTCAAGAAACTCATGATTTAACATGAGAAGTAGGAATATAAACATAAAATTTAAATAAGTTCAATGCTACAAGTACAAGATGTTTAAGTTGTTATGGAAGGAAGAAAAAAAAGATCCCAGGGAGACATGGAGATGGGACAGTATTAGAGAATATTTAAGAGGAACCAACATTTGAAGTAGGTCTTGAAGGATGAGTTGAAGGTCATATGAGGCATAGGAGACAAATTATATTCTAGGTTGTGAATATTCATAACTTATTTAAAGAAATGACAAGAGCCTTGGTGTGCCTGTGAGGTGGGATCAGGATTCATACAACTTATGTTTGGAGGAAATGTTAGGACATGGCTGGCAAGATGTTGAGCTTACTTTACTGTGGACTTGAATGACTTACTAAGCAGTTTAGATTTGACCGTGAAGGTGAGGAGATGATCAGAATTTGAGCAGACAAGTTCATAATCATGTCTATATCTTAAAGTTATCATGCTGGTTAAAAAATAAATAAATAAAAGAACGGAAAATAGAGGATGGAGTGAAGGACATAGAAATAGTCTCCCACCTAACTTTCCTTATTCTTAGCTCTTTACCTAATTCCAATCCTCCTGGATGACTCTATGATACTTTATTTCACAAACACAAACAGCATTTCAGCAGTGTCTATCTCTTTCTTATTACATCAAAATTAAACTCTTCTGCATGCCTTTCAGTGTCTGATAGAGACTAAATGTTTGTGTCCCCCAAAATTCATTTGTTGAAACATAATCTCCAGTGTGATGGCATTTGGAGGTGGGGCCTTTGGAAGGTGATTAGACCATGAGGATGGAGTCCTCATGAAAGGGGTTCATGCCATTATAAAAGAGACCCAGAGAGTTTCCTCACTTCCTCCACCATATGAGGATACAGTGAGAAGATGGCTACCTTTGATCCAGGAAGATATTCTCACCAGACACCGAATCTACTGGCACCTTTATCATGGACTTCCCAGCCTCCAGAATTGTGAGAAAATGAACTTCTGTTGTTTATAGGCTATCCAGTCTTTGGTACTCTGTTTTAGGAGCCTAAGGGCTAAGAGAGTGTCCTTTATGGTTACTGAAGGATTTGTTCTCCTGCATATGGCAAGTTTATTCCTCTCCTAGATGCCCACCTCTTTTTCCCCCCAATCAACTCCTTTCTTGCCTTTGTCACATGGCTATACTGACCATTCCAACTGAACTCTGCTTATTTACCTTGTTCTTCTCCCATGGAATGTTATTCTTCATGGACTCAAATCAGATCTATTCTCCAGTATCAAATTCGGATCCTCTCTTCTCTCACAGCCTTTCCTGAAGCTTTCCCTATCTCTTGCTCTTGATCGCATTGTTTTGTTTGGTTAATTTTTTGAAATTTTCCAAGTGCCTTGGGATATGCTTGATCTCACAATTCGTGCAATGTCTTCATTGTTTGAGTATAATTTCATTTTTTTTGTTCCTTAAGGCCCAAGATCATGTACTTGTTATACTTCTAAGTTTCTTACTTTTTATTGGACAGATTGCAAATAATTAACACCCTAAAAGAAATCTATGGAACTCCTGTTAGAATGTTGGTTTCTATGTAAGAATTTAATAAGAAATCAATGTCTAAATTTACCTTAGCACATATTATATGCAAACTGTGCTAGGTGCAGCTATGTGTAAGCCTCCTAATACTACTATGTAGTAGGTATTATTATTTTTGTTGTTGTTATTAATATCATATCACTACCATATCCATATAAAAAAGTAAATTTTAAATTAAATTTAAATTTGGCAATTGCTTAAATCACTAATTCATTCATCCAATCAATACATTTTTACGGGACACCTAGATGGCTCAGCAGTTAAGCTCTACTTTCATGATCAGGGCATGATCCTGGAGTTCAGGGATTGGGTCCCGCATTGGGCTCCCTGAGGGGAGCCTGCTTCTCCCTCTGCCTATGTCTCTGCCTCTCTCTCTCATTCTGTCTCTCATGAATAAATAAACAAAATCTTAAAAAAATACATTTTTACTGAGTTTTTAATAACATCCCAGGCATGATTCTAAAAACCATGTAAGTAATAGTGAGCAAAACAAAATTCTGTCCTAAAAGCAGGGCATTTTGCCTGGAGAGATAGACGATTAGCAATTTAAACATTTTACTAAAACAATTTAAACATTTTAATAAAACAATTTAAACAAATGGTCTTAAAACAATGTCGGTAGAGTGATGCATGCTATAAAAAATCAAACAAGGCAAGAGCATAGAGTACAATGAGTAGCAAATCATCCAGCCAGCATGGAAAGGCAGGCTGTCGAACTCTATGTCCTCTGTAATAAGTCCCCTATTATTTATCAGCCTCAGGTACAACTTCATTACTAGCATTTGAGGTCTGCAGTAATCTCTTTCCGTACATTTATTCTAGTGTAACTCAAATCCCATCAACATCAAATCTACATTCTAATGGGACAAGTCTACTACCTTCACTTAATATGTACTCGCCATGGCTTTTGTGTTCAGCTCATGCTACTTTTTTTTAGCACATGAACACACACACGCACCTTTTTTATTTTAATACAGATTTAAATTACTTATTCTGTAAAATCTTTGCTCTCTATTAGAACAAGAGTTGCGGGATGCCTGGGTGGCTCAGCAGCTGAGTGTCTGCCTTCTGCTCAGTGTGTGATCCTGGAGTTCTGGGATCGAGTCCCACATCAGGCTCCCCATGGAGCCTGCTTCACCCTCTGCCTGTATCTCTGCCTCGTTCTGTGTCTCTCATGAATAAATAAATAAAATCTTTAAAAAAACAACAAGAGTTGCATTTTCAATTTTGTTTGCAATTTCCATCCTACGTGTGTATTGTTATTCTAGGCAGTTTATAGATATCTATCACTGTGATGGAATTTATCTGAATTCTAGTTCCTGAAAATGATGAAAAGACAACAATATGTCAATATTTGAAAAACTGAAGAATTACAGCTTTGGATCTAACTTTCTGTAGTATCTGCATTGACAATTATCTTTAAAATTAAGTTGTAAAGTCTGAAAAGTTCTTTGATGACATATTGGACTTTCTGATTAAGAAAATGCATTAAGGATAAATACAAATATGATACGCATTTGTTAGACTTTGGAGAATTCAAAAGCATTCAATTTGAAGTAACCCTTAAATGCTTATATATTAATATTATTTAAAGTCTTCCAGTTATGAAAAATATGAAGAAATAAAATGGTTATTTATGTCATTTCAGCCATTAAATGTTTAAATACATTTGAAAGTTATAGCTCAGTTGCAGTGATGAGAATGATTTCTTTCTAAAAAAAGATAAGGAGTGCCTTGGTGGCTCAGTCAATTGAGCATCTGACTCTTGGTTTCTGGCTCAGGTAGTGATCTCAGAGTTGGGAAAACTGAGCCATACTTGGGCTCCACGCTCAGTGAGAAGTATGCTTGTCCCTCTCCCTCTGCTCCTCCCTCTGCTCTCTCAATCTTTCCCTCTGTAAGATAAATACATAAATATAATCTTTAAAGAAATAAAATCTTTTTTAAAAGATGAAGCAGGTGTATTCATAGCTAAATGGGAGAAAACCTATATGAGAAAAGCAAAATGCTGAGAATGCATGTAACATTTGCATCATCTCAAACTAACGTTCAAGTGACTTTGCCAATAACATTTATTCTGAACAACCACACAAACAACTGGCTTCTCAATATAAAATAGTACTCATTAAAATATTTTTTAAAAATATTTCTAACAATAATAGTCAGAAATAGGCTTTGGCTAAACTGTGATTGCTATTCCTACTTTCCATGCTTTTCCAACTTTAAAATATCATTTAAAATACAATTTGTAGGGTGTCTTGGTGGCCCAGTCAGTTAAGCGTCTGCCTTCAACTCACGTCATGATCCCAGGGTTCTGAGATTGAGACCCAAGTTGAGCTACTTGCTCAGCGGGGTATCTGCTTCTCCCCCTGACCATCCCCACTACTTGTGTTCTCCCTTGCTCACTTGCTCTCATGTGAATAAATTTTTAAAATCTTAAAATATAATTTGTATAACTTTGTAAGCAAAACAGAGTCAGCCACTTACTCAGTAGCAACTAGCATGTGCTGTTAAATTTAACAGGTTCAACTAGAGTAAGAAACACAAATAACACTTAATATGGTCCTAACTTATAGCTGCTATTATAAACATTGCATCTGCTTGTTAGGGCTGCCACAACAAAACATTGCAAACTGTTCGAAAAAATTTATTGACTCATAATTCTGGAGGCTAGAAGTCCACAATCAAGCTGTTGGGTGAGGTTGGTGGGGGGGGGGGTTGGTTCCTTCTCAGGACTATGAGGGAAGGTCTGCTCCAGGCCTTTCTCCATATTATGTAGTTGGCCATCTTCATGTTCACATGGTGTTCTCCCTGTATATGTGTCTATCTCCAAATTTCCTCTTTTTATAAGGACACAAGTCATCTTCAATAAGAGTCCACTTTAATGGCCTCATTTTAATGTGGTTATCTCTTTATAGACTCTATATTCAAAGATCACATTTGAGTTACTGGGGTTTAGGATTTCAACATATCAATATTGGGAGAGGAGATTGCATTGAATGCATTGATTGCATTGATTGATACTCTAGTAATGAACTATCCAAAAAGAAATTAAGAAAAAAATCTCATTTACAATAGATTCAAAAACAATAAAATACTTAAAGATAAACTTAACCAAGAAGGTTAAACATCTATACACTGAAACTCTAAGACACTGATAAAACAAATTGAAGAGGACAAAAATAAATAGAAAGATACATCCTATATTCATACTTCAGAAGAATTAATATTGTTTAAATGCCCATATTACCCAAATCTATAGATTCGGTTAAATCCTTATAAAAATTCCAATGGTATTTTCACAGAAATAGAAAAAAAATCCTAAAATTCATACGAAGTCAAAAAATACCCATAATAGCCACAGCAGCCTTGAGAAAAAGGAACAAAATTAGAGGCATAACACTTCCTGTTATGATTTCAAGCCATATTATTAAACTACAGTAATCAAAACAATATAGTATTGGCATAAAAACAGATACAAAGACCAATGGAGCAGAATAGATCCCAGAAATAAACCCAAGTATATATAAAAAAAAAAAAAAAAAAAAAAAAAACCTCCTTGACATTGGTCTCAGCAATGATTTTTTGGGATATGACACCAAAAGCACAAGCAACAACAACAACAACAACAAAAACAGTAAACAAGTGTAACTACATCAAACTAAAAACTCTGATCTCAAAGGGAACAATCAATGAAATGAAAAGGCGATTTATGGAATGGGAGAAAATACATTCAAACCATACATATGATAAGCATATGAGTCACTCTCTGTCATAGTTATTTCATGATGTGTGCATATACTAAGTCATGGGATTATACATCTTTTAAGAAATCACACTATATAACCAAAATACATGCAGTTTTTCTTTGTCAATCAGACTTCAATGAAGTTGAAAAATAAGGGATAAACAAAAACAGGGGTACCTGGCTGGCTCACTCAGAAGAGTCTGCAACTCTTGATCTCAGGGCCATGAATATGGACCCCACACAGACTGTGAAGATTTCTAAAGAAAATAAATTAAAACTTAAAAAAAAAAGAAGCAAAACAAAAGAAAAATTAAAAATCTGAAAAAAATATAGATTTGAAGTAATAAGCGAAATACTTAGAGTCTACAGTTGCTTGTTTTAATTTTGACACATTCCAAGTTGAAATGCATTATGAATCGAACAGTAACTGAACACTGCTATTCAAGTTTATAGGATAAATAAACAGCTGCCTATCATTTGAGATGCATTCAAACTACTAGAAATTGTACCTCCAAAATATGTACATTGTCCATGCCTGACTAATACTTGATATTTCACTAAAAGATTGTCTCACAATGAGATGCATATATTTCAGCAAGTAGTGGCAGATCAAGCCAATCATCAATTAGAAAAATTGTCTACGGCCATCACCCTGTCTATGGCCATACCACCCTGAACGCGCCCGATCTCATCTAATCAGAAAAATTGTGCTGAGCATAACAGCAAGGAATTTCTTCCAAGCAGTAGCTCTTCACCATCCAATAGCACAAAGTCCTGTTACTTCCCCCAACCAAGCACTTCTATCATATGTCTGGGGCTGGCTACACCGACAACTAATTTCCAGTCCAACATACTAACGCCTCTTACCTCAATTACTCAAATAGGATCTTAATTGGATGAATACCTTAATTCCTTTATTCAGCCATTATTTATGGGGCTTGTACCATGTACCAAGCACTGTCATAGATGCTGGAGCACTTCTGTGAGGAGTTTATCTAGATGGACATAGAAATGCCTTTTGTGTGTGTGTGTGTGTCTCCTTCCAATTTGTTATCCACATAATATCCAGAGTGATCATTTCAAAAGGAACTCTGCTCTTGTAACTGTCTACTTAAAACCTTTTCATAATTTCCGATTGTTTTTAATTAAAACCCCAAAGCCTTGATGGAGACTTCAAGGCCCTGTATTTCTAGTGGATTTGCACCTCATTCCATCTGGGGCTCTCCCTCACTTACTCTATCCTGGTCACACTGGCCTTCTATCTAATGGTGACTGTAACTAAATCTCTCCCTCAGAACATTCGCATGCTTTCAGGATTTCTCTTGCTCTTCATATGTCCATTTGCAGCTCTTCCTTCATGTCTCAGCAGAAACACTACTCCCTCATGTGTTTCCCTAACTCATCAAATTTACCCAGTGTTCCTGTGTCACCTATTTAGACCTTCCCATGTATAACAATTGTAAGTAATTATATGTATAATGTATATGTATAATGTTTATCTCTCTAATTGAATTCAATTAGGACAAAACTCAGTAGCCTCACAATTTCTTTCTATACCTACCACAGTACTGAATAAATAGAAAGTAATACATATTTATTGAATATAAGAAGAGAAAAGAGAAAGAATGTCCTGACTATTGGTAAGGCCTACATGAAAATGGAATGAGCTTGAACTGGGATGGACACTAACTTAAAGGGTAAAGGTTTGGATTCTGGGCAAATATAACTTCAGAGAACACAACAGTTTATCTTAGCCCACATTTTCCAAGTATATTTAATGGCCGGCCAATCTCATAGAACGCTTCTCAAAAGTATGATACCATGGTCAAAGCAGTTCTCACAATATTTTCTGCCTCTAGGGATTCACAATGCATATTATAAGCTCCTCCTAAAAGCTCCAAGAAGTCTCCTGGTTAAAAAAAAAAAATCTGTTCAATAAACTTTTCCCTTCCTCTTGAATAACTAGCAACACTCAGAAGCATTTGCTGGGAAATATGATTGTGATATGTAACATGCCTCTTCCACTCCCTTGCTTTCCCCTTGTTATTAGGGCAGGAAAACCTCATTCTGCATTTTTCCCTTGTCTCAAAAGACAGCCTTGATGCCTTACCTTCAGTAGTTCTGTTTTGACTTATTGATTGAAAACTATCATGTAGCATCAGGAGTAAGGAGGAGGAGGCCCCCTCTTTACAAATAAGGATTTATATAATTTTGTATAACTGGTGTTTCGGTGCATGTCGATTTGTAGTACCATAACAATGGTCACATACTTCCCACATAGAATTCCTTTAGCCTAATCATATCATAGACCAAGAGTCCTCAAACATTTTTGAGTGCAAATTCCGAATACTTGTATATTTATTTATATATGATAATATAAATGTACCACTATATTTACATATTATTTTATAAAACATACCCCCAAGTAAAATCTTTAAATGTGAGGTAAAAAAAATGTAATGAGAGGTCCTAATATATTTTCTACACTATTCCATGAATCATTTTGCATGCTTCCTGGATTGCATGGGTGTACTTTACTTTAGGAGTAACTCTTGTAGATTTGAATACGGTTAGAGTTCACCAGGGAATGATAGGGTCTAGGACTGTTGTTGAAGAATAAGTGACAATGCATTAAAGGACTCATAGTTTTCATTTATTCTGAAAATGACTCAGCTATTATCTATTGGATGTAGCTTGTTTAGGTGGGTAGAAGGAACTGAATCTTTGGGGAAGATATTGGAATGTGGACAAAAAATTCATTTTTATAAGATTTGTGTCAGGATTTGAGATGTTGCATAATTTACTACCATACAATTACCAGATAAAGCCCTATCATCTTTACCCCAGCCTGGGATGTCAGAAGAGCATAGTTACAAAGGCATATGGTCCTCCTGGATGACCAAACTACAAAAGTGGTCTGATCACTTAGGCATGGATCTACTAGGGGTTCAAAGTGCAAAAAACGGAAGTTATAAGGATGGATTCAAAGATTGAGTCTTTTGATTTTACTTAGGGAGAATCTGAAAAAAGCAATTTGAAAGTTACTCAACATGGAGAACCTTCACAACAGTGCCTGGCCAAATATACTTGTCATATTTTACAACCAACTTAATTTAATCCTCTAAACTGGCAGACACTACATTCAGAGAAGCCCTTAGACGGGATTCATTGCAGGCTTATATAAAGTTATGAGTTTAGAAGCTCCTTGAGTTCCAGAGTTATTTATCCTCAGATAAAAGCATCATAATCATCTAAATGAGTAGTATTACAGAATGATTAAGGATACAGACCTTGAAGACAGATGAGTCTGGTGTGAATTTCTACTTTAAACAACTGAAAGACTGGATGATCTAGGATAAACTACTTCATCGCTCTGACCTACCATAAAGTCTGAATGACTACAGTCTCTCAAATCCCACCTTAAATTAAAACTTTTAGTGGGGATCCCTGGGTGGCGCAGTGGTTTAGCGCCTGCCTGCCTTTGGCCCAGGGCGCGATCCTGGAGACCTGGGATCGAATCCCACATCGGGCTCTTGGTGCATGGAGCCTGCTTCTCCCTCTGCCTATGTCTCTGCCTCTCTCTCTCTCTCTCTCTCTCTCTCTCTCTCTCTGTGACTATCATAAATAAATAAAAATTAAAAACAAAAAAAAAACTTTTAGTGCAATGGAGTTATAAGTAGCACTCAGTAAAAGGTAGTAGAAGTAGTTTATTTTTTTTCTTCCTCCTCCTTTTTCTCCTTCCTTCTCCTTTTACTTTCTTCCTCCTTCTTCTCTCCCTCCTCCTTATCCTTCTTTTTCATCAATATTATTTTTGGTTCCATGAAGGAAATGAAAATATTCTCTGATCCAAAGTGTTTTCTAGATATGTAAGTGAACCCTAAATTTGTTCTTTACATTTCATATAGATGCACTTAACTACATTAAACCCAGTGACCCCATATAAGCTGACAACTTTTATTAAGGAATTTTCAATTTGAATTTGACTTAATCTTTAGTTTAAGTGGAAAAATCTGGTACGGAAGGCTTTCTCCCCTCTGCAATTCTGTCAAACACTGTGATCCATGAAGACAGAATGGGGAATTAAGCCAAGGAAGCACACCAAAAGTAAAAAAAAAAAAATGTAGAATTGAACCCAGAAGCAATTATTAAAGAACTGCAGCAAAAATACATAATCAACACTGCAAAGCCAAATGACTCCAGTATCCTGTATTGGATGAATTTGAGAGTGAAATAACTTCCACAAAATAAAATTCTTAAGGATAATGAGTTATAAATAGTACACTCATTAATCTTGATTTTGAATGGGGTTCTAGAATATTTGAGTTCTAACACCTCTAGAACAAGTGTCAAAGTTCTCCACTACATACTGGGTTAAAAATTAATCAGCAATACGTTTCACGGCTTTTATGTGTCATATTAGTCTAATCAGCTGCTAACCCTGCAGAGATAAGGGCCAGAATTAGAGCTGTCAGAGGTGAAGTAAATTGGAAAGAGAAATGATCAATTCTTCCTTTCATAAAAGACAACATAGATGATTAAAAAGTAATTTTTGCCTTTTTTTAAGATTTTATTTATTTATTCATGAGAGACACAGAGAGAGAGGCAGAGACACAGGCAGAGGGAGAAGCAGGCTCCATGCAGGGAGCCCAACGCAGGACTCCATCTCGGGTCTCCAGGATCACACCTTGGGCCGAAGGCAGTGCCAAACCGCTGAGCCACCCGGGCTGCTCGTAATTTTTCCTTTTACAAGAAGGACCCAGTCTCCAAAATTCCATGGGTTGAAATAGGCTCATTTATTCCTTTTTAAGGATCTGGAACAGTCCATGAAGCAAACACAGAATGAAACAGAATAGGTTTAGCGAAGAATGGTGTTCCAATTCATGCTCTGCAGAATTACAAATGGCAGGGCTTTCCATTGTGATACATTTCCTCCCACACATCTGCAAAGAATTGTGCAATATGTTTAGATAAATAATACTCATTGTGATTTTATTTTCAGGGTCTAGGAGATTTTAGATTTCTTAACTCTTTATTATACTGAATTAATCAAGGCTATGATGGTCTCCTGAAGAAATTATTTTCTTAACATAAAAGTGCAATTAATGGAGAACACATGTAAAACTTTAAACTTTTGCAAACCAACATAACTTCTCATGCATGCAGCAAAGATTGACCATCATCAAACACCTTTGGGTGGGGGGAACAAGTTAGAAAATAGTGTACATTCAGCTTACACCACTAGAACAGGGCCATCTTTACCAGGGTAAGCATGGGATTCATTAGCCTAACACCCTCAAGGCAAAATTGTAATGACCTCTGGATCATAACAAGGTGGAGGTCATGGGAGAGTCATTTAACTCAATTCCTAACATAAAGTTATTTATGAAAAAAAGACACAATTGAATTGTTTTTTGCATGAATGCTATAAAATATTTTTAATAAAATAAAAAGAGTGATAGAAAAAACAGAAAAAGAGAGAAAATATCTCAAATCAACCAAACATATTTAGCAAAGATGAGACCCATTCTATCCCCAGGGTGAAAATGTGTGGTTTAACATATGAGAAGGATATTTCAGTAGGTGTGTGTTACCCATCATAGCTGTACCAGCAGGAGCAGCTAAAGAAAACGGTCCATTAGTTTTGCCATAATAAACTATTTTTTCACTGGAACACTCTTGGGATTCTTTGACATTACTTCAATGTAGTTATTGGTGGATGGCTTCAATAATTGGAACTCTCACAATCTGAAATTAACATTTTCCATATCACTTTGGTATATGTTAAATATGAAACTTGATTTTAAGGGCATCCTCTTCACTATGTGTGATTCTAAAAGGCAAGATTTTAAATGTAAAATGCTCTCTATGTTTTTGCATTTTAGATTTGCATTTGTTTCTCAAATTAGCATGTCAAGCCACCTATTCAGTATAACTTTATCATGCTCAAGGAAGGACTAATGAATGTGAGTTAACAGCTCCCAGTTGGAGTCTCCAATGTGTCTAACTTATACCTAAGGCAACAGCCTCCACACAAGGGAGTTCTCTGAAAATATGTGCCCTAAAATGTACAGGCATAAATGAGAATTGGATGAAAGTCTTCGCTGAGGTTAAAAAAAAAAAAATTCAGCACCTAATTTTGCCAAGAAGACAGGGTTCTTATGCTAAAAAGAAATCATAATCTAACACAGAAGTCAGGCACTGAAGCAATATGGATAGGTTCAGTTGGAGAAATATACAACCATTTAAGGAAGAACACAGAAGAAATGTGATTTGTGTATACCAAACACTGCTTGGAAATTTTTCTTAAAACGACAAAGGCTGTGAGACTTCATCTGACTTTATGTCCTCTCTAAATATCATGGATAAGACTGAAGCTCAGAGAGGTAGAATGACTCCTGCTGGTACCCACAGCTCATTTAACTCACATCTCCAAATTCCAAATCCAATGTTCTACTGATCACAGCAGATGCCTCTTTGGGCAATACATGGTAGCACATCCCCACTTCACAGAGTCTTGTTGTGATGCACACTATTACTGTCTTCTCAAGACTACAGTGAAGTGGGGAGGGTGTGGCCTGAGGGATGACAACTAATTTCCTACTTCCTTTACCCTTCAATTGTGCGATTTCATAAAGAAATAATTGCTGAGAGACCAGGAACTTAGAAATGAAGTCTAACTGAAAGTCTGAGAGAATAGGCAAAAAAGAAAAATAGTCATTGTATTAGCTCCATGGGGTATGAGATGACAGTTTCAGCAAGAAAGAAAGAAAGAAAGAAAGAAAGAAAGAAAGAAAGAAAGAAAAAAAAGAAAGAAAGAAACCTTCCCATCTCTTAGAGAATGATCTTTTGAGAAAAAATAAAATAAAAGAAACAGCAGTTGGGAAAATTTAAACAGCTTAAGTAATGTCATCCAAGAAATACTTATTGACCATTTATGTTCCGTGCACAATGCTGGATACTAGGTATTGTACAAGGGATGGCAAAGCTCCTGTTTTTAGAAGTAATAGTAGGACTTTAATTGAAGAATCATATTATTAATTCAACCCACATCAAGTGCTCTGTGAAAGGAACATGGTTTTACGAGGGGTCATAACAAATAACTCTGACATAGCCTGGAAAGTCAAAGAAGTTTTCTTGTACAAATGGATATTTGATCTGAAATAAAGGATAAATGAGAATTAACTAAGCTAAATGGATGAGGCAGAGGAAGCAACGTCTAAACAGCTAATAGGAGAGAACGTGTGAGATGGGTCTGTGAGCCAGAGACCATGTGAAGAATTTAGGTCTTTGTAGTAGATTGATTGCATTAATGACCTCATCTATCACACTTTCCTAAATCCATGCCCTTCTTTTACTGCCTTCCTACGATGACTCGGAGCTTGCCATGTGACTTACTTTGCCCAACAGGATAGTAGTAAACTGGATTTAAACAGGCTTCAAAAAGCACTTGCATGTTGCTACTTCCTTTTGCTCCACCATGAGAACATGCTTTGGCTAGCCTGTTGAATGAAGAAATATGAAGCAGAGTTGAGTTGCCAATTGTCTTTGCTAAGGCCCACCCAGACAACCTGACCTCTAGCCAAATACCAGAGAAAGTCTAGCCAAGTTCAGCAACTCAGCTTCACTTATTGGTAACTAGTGATTGAATTCTGCTAAGCCCCCCAAATCATCCATTCCATCTACAGATTTGTGAACTAAATAATTATTTAATGCCTTAAGCCACTAGGATTTGTGGTTGTTAGGCAGCGTCAGTATAGCTCTAGATGGCTGACACAGTGGTAAATGCAAAAAATGAGTATGTAGTGGTATATGGTGTGCATAAGAGTGGAATGATTTTCAGGCTGTTGTAAGTGATAATGGCAACTTGGACTAAGTAACAATGAGGATGAAAACAAGACCACAGTATCAAAGCAATTTGGATTTAATTCTCTAGAAAATGATAAAATACTAAAGGCTTTTAAGCAGACAGACAGTAACATGAACAAAGCTCTACATAATTTAGGAAAATTAAACTGACTATGTTTTCATAAATGGATTACAATAGAAAGACAGAACAGAATACAAGAACAAAACATTTAAAGAAAAAAAAAAGTTAAATGCCCGAAGAGTATCTCTTCACAACATGAACTTCAATGAACAGCTTAATACAATGAAACCATTCATTCTGAGGCCCATGTGTAAGAATAGCTTTTCACTCTTAAAAAGCTATTCTTTCTAGATGTCAGTAGTTTTATTAAAGGCCCTTTAATAGACAGCCCAATCTCAATTAGTTGGAATCTTGAAAGTGGAATGGAATCCATGGATTTATAAAATGAAAAATTAGTTCCAAGACCCTTTTCCATTTGGTGAGCTTGTAGATAAGTCATTAATATTAAGATACAAACAATTTAAAGGATATAGAGTTTGTTTTAATGTTCAAATTCATATTATTGGCAAGGGCTTTTTAGAGACTGTGAATTTAATATGTTAACAAGTTATTCCTTTCTGACTTACTAAGATTTTCCCAACCCCATCTTCACAACCATAATAGAAATCATATCTCTTAATCTAAAGAGACACATTATATTCTCTCAGTGAATGTTTAACCACTCCATAATGTTCATGGGTATAATATGGAACAGAAATTGCTTAGAAGACTAAGCAATGGGTTTTAATCTTTTCTCTGTTTGAAGCCAATCCCTCCAATTGTGCATAAATCCCATTCCCTTTTGCCTATTTAAAGACATCAGTCCAGAAATTCCTTGAACAGCATAACTTCAACCATTCTTCCCTTTTCCTCCTATGTTTACATTTGTCTCTTTCTCCTATGTAATTGAAATCAGTGTACACACATACAGTTATATCTAAATTCTTAAAGAAAATCTCTTGTTCCATCTTCTTGTCACTTTATTTAATGTTAGGTTGTACTTATTAAACAACTCTAAGGAAGTAACCTATTCTTTTAGTTTCTAATTCTCTCCTCCCCTTCTCTCTCACTCAAGTTGGGTTTTTGCCTCCATCATCCCATTGAAACTATTCTCATTATATTTAATACTGATTTCCATATTGGCAAACCAATGGCCACTATCAACAGCACACCCACTTCCTTGAGAGATTTTCCCTGTTTGTACTTCATACCACTCACTCCCTTGCTTTTCATTCTTCTTTACTGGTTTCTCTTTATCAGTTTTGCTTGTTGGGTTCTTTTTTTCTCTCTCTCCAACCTCTTAATGTTGGAAGACCCCACTTGCCCTTGGTCTTCTCTTCATTGCCTCCATTCATGTCTTTGGTGAGTTCATTCCAATCACTTGGATTTAAATATAACTCCTATGGCATCTGCTCACAAATTTTTATCTTTAGCCCTGCTCTCTATCCCAAATATTAAAATTGTATCTTTGTCTATTTAATTATCCACTTAAATGTCTAATGAACATCTTGAAATACGCATGCCCTAAAATAAACACCAAGATACTCCACCTGCAACCAACTACACATATCCCTATATATAGGGATAACTTCAGAGAAAAGTTTATATATATCCTAAACTTTTCTCTTTTCTTTTTCATGCCTGCATCCATCCTATCAGTAAATTCTGATATATATCCAGAATCTCATCACTTCTTTTTATCCCCACTGCTACCATCCTGGTGCGAGCTACTATCATCTGTCACTTGAATTACTGTGATGTCTTCCTGATTGGTTTCCACTATTGTCTTCTGACAGTCTATTCTTAACACAATATCCAGAGAAATGCTTTTAATTATTTGAAGCAAATCATATAACTCCTCTATTTAAAAAAGTTTAATGGCTTCATTTTAATCAGTCTGAAAGCCAAAATTCTTTAAAAATACTGATTGGCCCCTACCCCTGTACCTGAATCTTGTTATCTTTTAATTCCTCTCCCAATATTTTCCCTTCAGTACAGCTATGAGATCTCCTTACTTTTCCTTACTCATGATGAACCTACTCTCACCTTAAGGAGTTCATTCTAGCTGTGTTCTTTGCTTAGAATACTTTCCCTCCATATTTATACGTCACTAATTCTCTTTATTTTAATGTCATCTTCTCAATGATGCTACCCTAACCTCAATATTTAATATAACAGTCTAGCTTCTCTCCTTAAACCTGGGCATTCTTGATTCCCCTTGCCCTACTCTACTGTTTTCTTTCTCTCTTCTTTTTTTTCCATAGCACTTATAACCTATAAACAATTTTTTTTATTGCTTATATGTTTATTGTTTATTTTCTGTCTCCTTCCTCTTCAACATAAGAAATCTGAGGCCAGGGCACCTGGGTAGCCCAGTGGATGAGTGTCTGCCTTTGGCTCAGGCTGTGATCCCGTGGTCCTGGGATCAAGTCCTGCATTGGGCTTCCCACAGAGATCCTGATTCTCCCTCTGCCTTTGTCTCTGCTTCTCACTCTGTGTCTCTCATGAATAATTTTTTTTTAAATCTTAAAAAAAAAAAAAGAAATCTGAGGTCAGAAATCCTTGTTCCATTCAATGAAATATTACCAATAGCAACCAGGGTAATAACACATAGAAAACACTAAATTATATGTTGAATGAATGAATGAGCAAAGTGATTTTTTGATGTATTTCAAAGGACATCATTCCCAACTAAGCTCTATGCGTGTGTTATGAAATATTTCTGTGGTTAAAATTAATACTTTTTCTATTGCCTTATATATCAGAAAACTTCTTTAATGTGAATTAAGGCATCCTTGCCTCACTTTTCTCCTTTTTATAATTTAATTGCCTACCATTACTGCCACTTTGTATGTAATGTGGAGGCCCTGCCCTCATTGAATATAAAACGTAGGATAACTGACAGTACTGAGTGACTTGTGGATGTGGGGAGTGTGCAATGACAAATAGAAGTCAAAACCCTCTGAGATAGATAGGACAGAAATCTAGCTGAGTGATTTACCCAGAGTTATATAGTGAATCACTAACAGGAATGCAAGAATGGGATTTGTATTTTCTGGTGAAGGTTATTTGCACTGGTTGAACTTACCACTTAAAGTCTCATTCAAAGTTCAAAGAAATTAGTGGCTTGCTTCCACCAGGATCAGACACCTGAGGCCTATAAGCTCCAGGTGATGTGTCCTGTTCATCACAGGTCCATGTTAGTTAGCCTCCATGGTTCGAACTTCATCATCCCCCTTGCTCTCTCTAATTATATTTAGGTTGAGAGCCCAAGATGTTTAAATCCATGCATTTCCTGGCATGCTTTACAGCAATGCACTTGGTATTTATGTGTGTGCATACACACACACACACACACAAAATCCATGATATTGTAAAAATTCAAAGAAATCAGAGATGGTGAAGAATAGTCTATGGAAAAAATGAACAGTATCATGCTGACTTTAGCAAAAGGCACACTTCAACTTTGCTGTTCTACCTTTCTTCTTGTATCTATCATGTATGAGTGCAAGTCCTTATATTTTATTTACATTTTCTCTGAATTTTGCTCAAGAGTTGTTCTATGCTTAGACAGTGAATCCTCACAGAGACTAACCCACTAGATCACAGAATATTTCAGCTTTCCATAATCTGACTCCTGATTCTTATCCAGACATAACATTGATGGTTATAAATGCAAAATTAAGGATGGAAAGAAAACCATAGAATAAATGCAAATAAGTGAATGAATAAGCATGTATGATTAAATACTGGGCAATTCTCTTTATTAAACAATACCAAATAAATGGTAGCTGATATAATAAAACCAAATGGTGGGAAGGAATTTCTCTTTATTACAGTAGTTTATTTTCAATATTTTAGTATTCAGCATGTTAATAACTTTTACATGTTCACATGTAATCTACTGCCCAGTCGATACTTATTTTATGTTGAATATTGGATTCTGTTGAGGTTTAGCAAACTATTTACTTTGAGGATGGCATTTGTAGAAACAGTATTTGAAACTTCTTCAATACAGTGATTCTAAATTTTCCACCACATATATCCAAAGGATGTGCTTCCTTTTGTTCACAACTTCTCAAGGACCATATCATTTCTTTTCTTTATCCATTTTTCAGTAAATTATCCTCTATAATACATATTATTTATCTCTTCCCAGTTTCCCTCACGATTTTATCTTCTGGTCCTGAATCTTCATGCATTATTTGTGCTAGAAAAATAAAGAGATGGGTAGCCCTTCATTTATTCAAAATTTTAATTAATTTATTTAAATTATACATTTGTTTAAAGCCTGTCTCAAATGTTCACCCATGTCATTATTTTTATAATGACAATATAATTCCTACTAGGGAAAGAAAGAGCACGCTAAGTGATTTTATAGAGTGATAGCATTCTTTATGCAAATAAATATAAAACATTTTAATAGTGATAATAGTGGTTATATTAGATTTTCAAATTCATTTTGATAATATTGAATCAGTCACAAATCAGCTAAGATGAGTTCTATAGCATAGGAATATTAAAAAGAGGGTTAAAAGTTCATATTTTTTTATGAAGCTTGCATCACAAGAATAGTGAGAGGCTGCCACTCTCCTCCTGAAATGTGGCTTGATGCTGGCAAGCTTGTGCTGTTAGATTTGAGGGACCTTAGACAGAAACTAATCTCTTACTTTTTCATTAACTTATCCTGTAATTGGAGTGGGGTCTTACTGTCATTTCCCTTTTTTCTGCCTTTATCTTTTAGGTGGTTATAGCAGTACTTTTAAATAACTAGTCAGATACTAAATAAATAATAACAGCCCTTTTAAAATAAAATGCTATAAAAATAGAATTCTTAAAAATCTCTCTCCCTCCCCTCGCCCCAAGATAGGAAGCTTACTTAACTTCTGTCCTATTTGGAAAGAATTCTGCAAAAGAACTCTGTAATCCATTCTACAATCCACTTACCCAAATGCTATCTGCAACATTGACACAATTCCAGGTGTGGTTTTGTTTTTCCTTTTTTAGTCTATAAGAAAAGAAGTGGTTTTTTAAAATATATTTTAAGCATAGGTTTCTAGACACAGATAACAGATATCTGGTGTCTTGAAAAATTGCTTAGTCAGGTCTACAATGAATACTTTTAAACCAAGGGACAGATTTCAGTTAAGGAAGAATGAAGATAAAAGCATGGAAATCTGGCAAAACGCGTTCTGGAGTCGATTAGAGAACGTGCTTGTTAATCCAGTGTAAAATGTCAATATAAGGGCAAAACTGAGGAAGCCAGAGAGTGACGGTGGAGCAAGGCTTAGGACACATAATGGGGCCAAATCTAGATAAAATTTAAGGTCAGAGAGAGAGCTAGAAGAGACCCTGACTCCGAGTCAAGCACATATCCAGATAGACTAAGGGAAAATTTAGGGGCTGTATGTTAAATTGCTTTTCTCTGAAAGAGGAAGAAGTGAAAAAGTCTGCTATGAATGAAAGAATAAAGATTCTAGGGAGAATGCTATCTGGATGCTACAACAAAAGAATAAAATTATCTACAGGCTAATAAGATGGTTTTTCTAATATGTCGAGCATGTCTTATTTCTTAGACTCTGTGTTTCCTATTATTATCAACATTTAGCTATTAACATTTAAATATTTTGTTGATATTGCCCTTCAATATGTAGACATTCTGGGAAAACAGGCATGTGAAATAACTAGGATGCTCTGAGTTACAGTGCCCTCCCCCCTATGCAGGCCACACATATCAGGAATATGGTGCCTAGTTGCAGATGTCTCATTGGAGGCCTATTGACAAATGAAAAGCATCCACAGAGTTAGCAGCATGTTGAGGGCTCTGGCCAAGCCATCTGAGAAACAATTTAGAAAAATAAAACTCTTCTTGCTAGAGAATCAAAGAATTGGAAGGACTCCTAAAGGTCATCAGTCCAACTGCTTGCTATGAGAGCTCTCAGATTCTCCTGCAGATGCAACACAGAAGTTTTTACTGTCGTTGCTGAGATTAACCCTTCCATTTAAATTCTTTTTCCTTTTTCCAGAAAGAAAGGGTCTGTAATAGAGACAGCTAGATAGGGGAATATAATTCCCTCTTTCTTTCTCTAAAACTGTAATGTTGAGATTTCATTATACAACAATTATCTTTCTGTTCTTTGAAACACAAGAGTGTCTTTTGCCTTGTTTTCAAGATCCTGAAGCTTTGCCCTACACTATATATATATATCTCCTAATTTTACTTCTCTCCACAGTAGTCAGGCTAATCTCCTCATTCCATTCTTTATGTCTCATAGTCAAGTTGTTCTAATTCTATCTTAGTGGCTATTTTGGGTTTCTATTGCTGTGTAATAAACCATTGCAGATATTAGTGGCTTAAAACAATATCTTTATTTCTTATTCTCAAGATTTGGTAGATCAAGAATTCAAGGATTCAGGTGCAATGTTTTGGCTTCAATTGGCTTCACTAAAAGTCATTCATTTTGTAGTCATCTTTCAGTATTAGAAATAAAGAGTACGTCTTTTAGTATGGCTTTACTGCATTATCTTGTATGAAGGTATAAACTTATTTAGCCAGTTTCTTATTGATGAGTATTTAGATTATTTCTAATGTTTTCACTGTTGCTGACACTGCTGTAATTAATGCCCTTTGATGACTCATTTGGTTTTCTGTTGGGTAAAGTTGTAGAAGGGAATTGCTGAAGAAAAATATAAGTTCATATAATTTTAGTATAAATGGATAAACCAACCAATAAAAGGTAATTCAGCCTGGACCAGCATAGGAGGATGACCATAATTGCTTTCCTTCTTCATGCACAAATATGAACTGCTTTCAGTTCTCTTGCTCTAGAGTATTTTTTAATATCAGTGACACATATTTTTGTCGAGATTTCTGGGTATTCATGTAAATGTGTTCTTCTAAATGACACTTGAAATGTTTACAGTTGTGCCATATAGTACCACATAGCTTTTCACCAAGTTAAATTTATAGATTGATTTACGGCAAATAAAAATTTTTATAATATTGAATCTCCTCACCAAAAAAACATATAATGATTGTGTTATTTTACATTTATATAAATGTTTCTTTATAGTCCCAAGTTTTATGGAGTTATTTGATATAGTTATTTTCTTTTATGCTGCAATAACATTTTTCTTATTATATTTTCCTATTATCATTAGTCTGTTTCTATCAGTAGTATATAAGAAAACTATCACTTTTTTAATTTATCAAAATTGTATACAACATCAGATTTTTATATTAACCAAATATTGGACTACTTCAATGACTTAACTTTTCATTCAGCTTGTCATTTGACTAATAAAATTTTTTAGGTAAGCATTTATATTATGCTTAAATAATGATCTTTTGAAATCTGCTTTTAAATCAATAATGCTATTTACTTTTTACTATTTCAATGTTTTATCACATTGGTTAGATATGATAAAGTCCAGTTGAATAATGTCAAGTAGCTTTTAACTCATTTGATACTTATGAAAATGTATTTCTTAAAAGAAGTTAAATTTTGTTGGTGTCAGTGACTTTATGACATGATGTCAGGCACTGTATTGATTACCATTGTGTGGAATGAAAACTGAGACTAGCTGGCCATATTTTTTCTAATGTGCAATGCATGCAATGGTATTTTAGGAAATCATAAGACAGAAAAAAGAGCACTGACTTCTTTGAAACAATAAATGGTTCAATTTGAGATTTGAGGATTGTAGTTATTTTTTATTTTTATTTTGATCATTTTGTGTTTGTTTCTCTTGGATAAAAAGTAGTGTTTTAAAGAAAAATAGAGGAAAGTTAGAATAGTGGGCAAGAACTGAGATTGATGAAGAAGCCATAGATAGAACTTTTGAGTGATAATCATGGGTTATGAGTGATAATCAAATAAGAAAAGATGGAGAAAAGATGTGTGTAACTTAAAATAATGTATCTCTTGTTATACTATTTAATTCTAGCAATTCGCAGCATGACCAGCCCATAGAAAGTGCTTAATAAATATTGTTGAATGAATGAATGGATGGATGAGGAATCAGTGCAACTATATGGACTAGGTGCCCATCTTTAACCCAAATGACAGGTCAATCCCCATCCAAATTATTCCCACAGGTGCATTAAGGTCTAGTGTTAACATCCTCACTCTCAATCCTGGTGAATATGTGACTCAGCATCCTCTTCTCCAAAACTGAAAGCTCTAATTCATATTTTAGGACTGCATCTGGTTAGAAGGGAAGATATGGGCAGGACAAGAAAAATAATTATCTAGTTTAACTGAACAGGTTCATGGTGTTCCATGCCATTTTTCTCCTACTGAGTTCTTTTAAAGAAAATGGGAAGGTAGAAAAGTATGCAAGTTGATGACAGGAGAGATATCAAACTATTTACCATTGGTTCAAAGTTGCTTGTGATTCTTAAAAATACAATACTTTAAACAAACGGGGGGAAAATACATGCATCATGTAATGCCTAGTACCATTCCTCTGAAGCAAGACTACAGAACTATTCACATGAGAAATTTGTGTAAGGCAAGTTGCTATCCATATCACACCACTAAAAGCTTCTAGTCAGGACCTGAAGAAATGTGTGTCGAAGATCTCTGAATTGCAAAGTACATTTCTAAGGCTCAGTAACTTGGTAATGCCTAAATACAGACTTTCTGACCAGGAAGGTTTGGAGCCAGAAATGCACTGATGATTCCGCCGAGCTTTAGGGTACTCCTTTCAAATGCCCCAGTATTATACTTCCGCATAAGCTGAGAAGCAACATCAAAATATATTAATTATGACAAAAAGTTCTGAAAACTTAAAACAAAATCCTGTGGCAACAAAAACTGAATGAGATTTCACATGCTCTGATTTACTCATAGCTGTGGGCTTCTTTAATGCTTTTCATATGGTGCGTTAGTTCAAACATCCCAGATTACTGAAATGCATATTACTGATTTAAGTAAACTTCTGTATAGACTTCTTTGTTCTTTTTGCTAAATTTTGTCATATATTGGAAAGAATGTGGAGATAGAAAACTAGGTTCTACACTTACCTCTGATTAGCTCAGTGTTTGTTGAACATGTGATTCATGGAGCCTAATTTCTCTACGACCTAAATATGAAATGAACTGGTTTATCTTTAAACCTGATCCTAAAAGGCCTTTCTCAACTAGGTAAGAAGACCAAGCAGGAGAGGGCCTTGATATGTCTGACTTTTGAAACTTGAACTTAATAGGGGGTAACTGAACTCACTGATGTGAAACCCGCTGTATTTTTAATCAAGCAATCTAACCAGAAAATCCAAATTAAGGGGAATGGAGTAGGTCATAAATTGAGATAGGGAACGTGGTTACAAAAAAAATGAGACATTATTTGAAGCAGAAAAACATATATGATGTTGCTCTACTTAATAGGTCAATTCAGGGCACTCTGAGCAACTTTATTTAGGTGTGTGCTTTGAGGGTTGAGTGGGAGAGAGTTGCAGGTAAAAACACTATCAATCCTAAAAAAAAAAAAAAAAAAATCTGACATACCCTTCTCCCAAAACTATTATGCCTAGCTGTCAAACCCACAATTCTCAGCAACATCTGAAAAGCCTCCAAACCACAGGTTGTATTAGCTGGGTTTGGCTGGGCCAGATAAGCTCACAACCTGCTCAATGGTGGGCTGCAGTGAGGTAATTGCAAGAGATGTGGAGGAGATCATGTATAATGACACCCACTGGCTTTATCTATATGACCAGGCACAACAAAACAACTCTAAAATGGGTTCTGTCCAGCCAATTCTGCTTCTTTGGCCATATCCATTGCCTGTTCGGATTGTGGGTACAATCTGTTTGAAACTCTGTTGGAGGATAACTTTCGAGAAGGTCTGAATCAGCTATGCCAGGATGATCTGTTGTGTGCTGTCAATGTGGTCATTACCCTCACTTCAGATTCTGTGGCAGAACTGTTGACTGTGAAAACTCAGGTAGGGGGAAAGGCTCTTAGTACAATCTGGATTGGGCTACTGATGATGCCTGGAGGTTTCTGGGAGGCTGGAAGATTAATAGAAAATGCTCACTTAGAACCTAATGGAAGATTTCCCAATCACCCTGGGGAAGTCTATACTTCACTTTCACACTTGCCCACTTGGGATATGGGAAAGAGGAGATGGAGGAAACAAAGCCAGGAGTAGAAGGGCAAGGGTTCAATATATGTAAATGTTTCTACATAAGTTGATATAAAACACATGACTCTGAATGACTTCCAAAATGCTTGAATCCTATAAGACACACAAAAAAATGAATGATCTGAACACCATCTGTTTGTCCTTTTGGTACATGTGGTAATGGTCACTTATCTGACTACCTGTGGATATGGAAATGCATTTGAAATAATGAAGGACCCTCTGCTCTATTATAATGACAACTACCAGTGACATTTGTAACCTTAGCAGCAGGTTAGAAACTATTTATGTCCACTCCCATTAAGAATTTTACCTCTTTTGACACATCCATTTGGTTCTGTTTGAAAGAGAAAATCATTAGTCTGACCTAAAACCACAAATGAAGACCAACTACTCTCAAGTAATTTGCATATGCTTAACTATTTATGAGTTCCCTGCTGAGCATCAAAAGTGGTTATCAATCTACCTACACCCCAAACTTCTATAGAACATTCAGTTTCTGTTAAAAGCATGTTCAATTCCCTATGAAATGAAACTTGAGGTCAGAAACATAACAGACAGTACTTTCGCTTCCTTGGGGAGCATTTTGGCATTTTCTGCAATGAATAAAGTTTATCCATTCACCCAGCAGATATTTATTAAGTAGCTACAATATGCTGAACACATAGTTTAATTTTGGAACATGTTTCGATCGTCAATAGAGTAGTGTATTAAAATCGATCTTATTTATCACCATCTATTTTTTTGACCAGCGTTCACAACCATTCCCTCCTCTTACCATAATTCAACTTGTCATTTGTTGATAGATGGGCTAGATGACAAAATTTGGCAAGCTACAAAACATGGAATATCTCTTATTTGAAGCATGTGTACTAGTAGAATATTGAGTCTTTAAACCTATTCAACATAACCTGAAATAACAGTACTTCAATATGTGCTTATCTTTTTTACTCATTTATTTATTTCAGGTTTTCTTTTTTGGGGGGAGGGGGGTTCCATCTGATCTAAAATAAAAGCGGCATTAATACTGTTGTATTTAATATCGTTTCAGTACCTACAGTGATGATGAGGCAGCAATCTCAAGGAAATTACTGCTGTCGCAAGTAAGTAAGCTATTTATTCCTTTGTTGAAGGAGTTACACTTCCAACAGGCACTGCCTTAAACTTTGTTTATTTTACAGTTTTGATGCAAATGATTTGCCATCTTAATCTGGGAGTACATCAGAAACAGAGCGTTAGAGTCTTTGTCAAAGCTACTAATGCTCAGCATATTTTCTTAAATCATATGGGTCAAATAGCAAGAAGATTGTTTAGAAAGTACAGACTAGTATCAGAGAGATTTGGGAAAAGATAATTTTACTTCTGACCACTAATGACTTCTGAAGTCTTTAGTTCACAACAGTAAAAATGTTTTAGAAACAAAACAAAAATATGTTTACTGATACTTCTTTCAATAACTCTTTGTCTTTTAGTATAAAAAAATAGAGTGCATTTCGGGTTTTATTTCAACAGTGTATAGAGTCTATTGCATTCCAGCTGACACTGCTGAAGACAAGTTTTAAGATTTTCTCTTATGTGATAAAAATTCATATATAAATTACTTTGTATCACACTTTTGTGCTGTATAATTATCAAATAAACTATTTAGGAGTTATATGGGGGAAAGGTGGGGGAAGAAGAAAACCTAAACCACTTTCCCTGGGTTTTGTTTGTTTTTGTTTTTTCTCTTTGTTCATAAAATGTTTATAAATGGGCAAGTCTAGGGGAGCTTTCTAATTTGTGGATGGTGGTTCCAAGCTGTGCCTATACAGTTTTATGACTGCTTAGTTCCAAAATGTATAAACACATTACCCTTCTACATAGCAAAATGCCCAGGAGAAGGCAATGTAAAAGAAATGAAGCAGAGGAAAATATATTGCACCATTTTCTTTCTTTCTTTTTTTTTACATTTAATTTAAAATTGATATAAAGTGATTTCAGCTTTGAGGAGCTACTGAATACTTTCCACTCGCTGTTTCCTTGTTTTATCTCAGCTGCACTTGTCCAACAAGCGAATCCTACATAACTTTTGAGAAAGTCCTCACAAGCAGGTATTGAAGGAAGACATAGTATCTTCTCTGAGAGTGAGCAGTTGAAATTCCTAGTATTTATTTTGAAGCTAAATGATTTTTGGTTTGAAGGGTGTGTGTGTGTGTGTGTGTGTGTGTGTGTGTGTGTGTGCGATTCCCCATAGTCTTAACTTTGCAATGCAAACCAATTTTTCAAAAGGACCTGCAAAGTTCAGCCATCTGCCAACAAAAATGCTTGCACATCAGCTTCAGAACAAAATGACTGGAGGTCAAATTGCTGTAATGTATACCAAATATACTAAAATACTATATATATCCGAGTAGTTGGTATGCAACTAAAGGAAATTTCCATGTTTAAGAAGTGTTGTTGTTACTCCTAACTCGGGGAAACGAACTAGGGGTGGTGGAAGGGGGGAGGAGGGCGGGTGTTGGAGGGGAATGGGTGACAGGCACTGAGGTGGACACTTGACGGGATGAGCACTGGGTGTTTTTCTGTATGTTGGTAAATTGAACACCAATAAAAATTAATTAAAAAAAAAAAAGAAGTGTTGTTGTTGTTGTTGTTGTTTGGCTGAAAAGCGTGAGTTTTGGATGAAAACCCATGATTCTGTGTTGGTTAATATAAAATACGTGAGGAAGAATCCAGGAAAGCTTTGACACATAGTAGAGTTCAGATAACATACACTGAGTTTGAAGATGAATGTTATAAGTCCTCAACGTATTCCATGATTTTCAGAAAAATAGCAAAGTATATCCCTGCTTATACAGAAGAAAGGAGGCTACTTCTTATCCAAACCATAGAGATTAGCTTAACAAAACTTTTACTCTGGTACCAATTCTACTGGGAATGTGGCTGTGTGAAGAACAACAAATAATCCAGACTTGGTTCATGAATATGAGTGAGATTTAGAGACATGTCACATGGCTATTGCCCATCTTGCCCTGTGCAGCACAAACACAATTCTTGAAAGATAGTTGATTGCCACTTTTTCTACCTCCCATTTCCTCATCAAGGAACTGAATAATCTGCTCACAGAGTGGCTTTTGCCTTCACTCTTTGTAAAAAAATTGTTCATTCCAAAATCCACGTGTAGGTCTGTCAGTGGTCAATGAAAAGATTTACTTTCATGACTCATTTTTTTGAGATCCATTTGATACATTATCTTCTCTCTGAAACACACTCTAGGGACACTGGATGGCTCAGTGGTTCAGCTCAGGGCATGATCCTGGCTCCCAGGATACAGTCCCAATTTGGGTTCCCCACAGAGAGCCTGCTTCTTCCTCTGCCTATGTCTCTGCCTCTCTTGTGTGTCTCTCATGAATAAATAAATAAAATCTTTAAAAAAAAAAAACTCACTCTAACCCCTTTAACTGATTTAGTTACTTCTTCCTTTGTTTTCTCATAACAAGTTGTATAAACAACTTGTATAAACAACTCTCCTGTTATAGTTATTCTAGCAATAATTATATGTTATGATTTATCTGCATACACAGTGGCTGCTCTGGCCAGATGTTAGACTTTTAAAAAGCAAGAAATACTTACTCATTTTTCAACACTAACATAGAGTAGATATACTGGCCATATTGTAAAAGTACAATAAATACTTATTAAGTGAGGGAATAATGGAGAGATTTCTGACTAGTTTTGGAATAGTCTTGTTGTGTTGTTCTGTGATGTAGTGTGCTTTATCATTTACATTTGAAAAAGGAATCAGATGATGACACCGATGGCAATGGCATGGCTTTCTCTTACTAGCATACAACCTCCCTGGAATACCATGTTTATCATGTTGAACCTCTGCACCATCATACATGTAATTAGTAAGGTTAAGCGTCTATGAAAAGCAATCATTAAAGACTCCTTTTCATAGATGTAGGTTATACAATCAACACAATACCTTTGGGGATAGTTTAGCATTTTTAACACGCTTTATTTTTGCAAATAACTCATATATTATACAAAAGAGAGTGGTCTTTGACAGTATGAAGTACAATTACTTTACTGAATGTTCCAAAGATGGTGAATGGAAGGAATCAAGGAAGAAAGGAAGGAAGAAAAGTTTCCTAACTGTATTTCTATTTTTTTTACCAGAATAAGGAAAATATTTCAAATTATAAAATCAGATCAACTTGATGGTATATATGTTTAAAATGCCTGATTATCAAAAACACCAAAATGTAAATTAAAAGCAGAAAGTCAAACTCTAAAATAATTATAACAATAATTCGGGTAAAAAGTTATATCCTTAAAGGAAAACAAAAGCCACTTAGAATTAAATTTAAAAATAGACAAACACCACAAACACACACACACACATACACACACACACACAACCCACGAGTCTGAATGAGAAAAAAAAAAGTTTAAATGAGATGATATTGTTTTATCTATAAACACGGTGATAAATATGGTAAACATGCAAACATGGTAAAATTTTATTTTATTTTAATCTTTAAATATTTTTGGCTTGTTTGAGTTTTATTTAAGTTATAATAATCAGTGGGGACTGGCAGATGTTGAAACAAGAATTCTCACAAACTGTTAGGGAGTCTAGTTATAACAATTTTCAAAATTGGAAAAAATACTTGGTATTATTCTACTTAGAAGCTGAAATTCTCTATACTGTGCCACAGAAATTCATCAAGTAACAAAAAAAGAGAGAGAGTAAATTCTCAGGTCAATTTTTTTTTTAAAGATTTTACTTATTTATTTGCGAGAGAGAGAGAGAGAGAGAGAGAGAGAGAGAGAGAACAGCAGGGGGAGGGGCAGAGAGAAGAGGAGAAGCAGACTCCCCACTGAGCAGGCAGCCTGACACAGGGGCTTGATACCAGGACCCCAAGATCATGACCTGAGCTGAAGGCAGACACTTAAGTGACTGAGCCTCCCAGGTGCCCCTCTCAGGTCACATTTTTGAAATAACAGTGCAATAAAAGAAAAAATTTTTAAAGTATAGAGCTCACAAACATACACACCCTGCATACGTACACACACACTACAATAACTTTGAGAATTTTGAAAAAAGATTATTAAAAAAATTCTTCCTTAAATTACTACTGGGCTAAAAGGGACATTTAAATGACAAAGCTAGAGAGACTGTGTAGACCATAACAAAAGGTAAATACTACATTTTAAAACTTATTTTTAGATTTGATGATGAAAACTTCCATTTCAAGATGGCATATTGACCACAGGTATTATTTCCTTCCCACCAACGATGCCTTTGAAGTGATAGTAAAGAAATAAAATCATTTAAATCAAAGTGACCAGAAGAATCAGGGGCAGTGTTGGAGTGGGGATGACCAATAAGACTCAAGAAATTTCATCAAATTTCTGTAATGTGGAAAGCAAATACAGCAGGACCGAACAAGAAACAAGCCAGAGGAAACTTCAGGCGAGACTATAGAGTCCTCAGCCAATTTCTTTTTCATAACCAAGGCAAACAGAAATTAGAAATATTAGATGCAAAGGAAGGTGAAAGTCAGGGAGTCTCATTGACTATTAGTAATGACTGCAGCCAAGACACTTTGGACTTCTATATATCCAAAGACTAACAGCTGGAAGGTGTCACTATTGTGATAGGAATAACGGACTCTGATCAGCACCCAAAAGTTGGGCTCCATCTATGCAATAGGCATAGTACTCTTTTGAAATACTGTGTGACGAAATGGGCAGCCATCCCAGCCTAAAGGGTATGACTGTCACATGTTATGAACTGAATGTTTACGCTCCCCAAAAATTCATGTATAAAATCTGATCCCTAATATGGTGGTATTTGGAGATGGATCTTTGGGAGCTAATTGGGTCATGAAGGTGGAGCTCTCATAAATGAGATTGATGTCCTTATCAGAAGGGACCAGAGAGCTAGTTTTCTTTCCACGATGTGAAAATACAAGAAGTCCATTGTCCACAGCTTGGAAGAGGGATCTCACCAGAACGCAACCATACCGACATCCTGACCCCTGACTTCTGACCTCTAGAACTGTTAGAAATAAACATGTGTTGTGTAAGGCATTCAGGTGATGGTGCTTTGTTAAAGCAGAATAAACTAAAACAGCAACCTAGGGCTCAGATCCCATAGAAATGAAGGTTTGGGTCATACCATGAGGTAAGCCACCAACACCTTGTGAGGTGATAGATGAGAGAGTGAAGATAATTTGGGTGGATATTGGGAGAGGAAGAGAATGAGCTCCAGTTGTGACCCTGAGGCTGCCTGAAGAGTGGAGGCTCCAGTTCAGCCTACTAACCTCTATTTTCTATTTCTCCTCAAAAATTAAGTCCCACATGAGGTATAGAAGGCATGCTCCCCATCCTAGTGATCTGTAAGACACATGGGAAGAACAACGGTGATAATTAAAAGACTGCTCAGATATCCTGCTGTAGGAAGCAGACTTGATTGATCTTAGCTGCTGCCCTGTGGTTCTCACCATTTTGTTTGCACTAAGGCCACACTATTCATGCTTCAACCTAATGCATGAGCATAGTGCGGCTTCCAACACAAGCCCAATCCTGTGAGATACAGGATCCCTCTAAGATGGATCTTTTTGCTCCAGAACTCCCCATTGTCAGGGTCAAATTTTCTTAGAACTGAACGGCCATCCGAGACTATTTCCCCAGCCCTCTTTCCTTCCCCTTCTCTATCAAACAGTTCAGATCTACCTCATGGTCAGAAGATATCCCTATGTCATGTGCCCCCCTCCCCCCCACTTTTTTCCTCACCAGTGTTTTACCAATGAATCTCTTGCATGTCTTTTCCTGCCCTGCATCTATTTCTCAAAGGACCCAAACTAAAAACGTTCCAAATTCAACCTAAAAAGAACCATTGTAGAATAATAAGTAGATACTAATAGTAAAACATTCTGTGAAAAAAATTCTCAATATTTTTTAAATCTTAGACTATTAGTGCTGAAAAGTGTGACAGAAAAGATAATAGACATAAAGAATTGATACAGAAGGACCAACATCAAAGAATCTGGAAAGTGAACAGAACAGAGAAAGAAGTGGAAGAGTATTTCTGAGCACTGATAAGAAACCCAAAATTTACATTGAAAAATGTCCTAAAATAATGAAAAATGATCCACTTACAATTGGGTGTTTTGAATTTTCAGAACACTAAACATAAAGACAAGAGTCTAAAGCTTTCACATGACAGAACATGTCAATAATGTGATTATGAATCAAAATGCCATGGCCTTCTCAACAGCAGTAGTAGATCCTAAAAGATTATGAAGGCCTGAATTCTAAATTCTGACAATGTTCAGCCTGAAATTCTAAGCCTAAGCAACCTAGTAATCAAGTGTGAATATACTAAGAGCCTGCATTTACTAAGCGGCAGGAACTATGTGAATGATTTATTTAATCTTTAACAATCTTACGAATAGATGCTCTTAATATACCCACTTTGCAGATGAAGAAACTAAGAAAACAAAGGTTTATGAACTTGCTCAAAGGCACAGAACTAATAAGTAGTAGAGTCACAATTCAAGACAAATAAAATGTATGTTGAAGTCAGTACTTTGAACTGTATTACATCTTAGTACAAGCAGTGTAGTTTATAGACATTTTCAAATGTGCACAATCAGAAAATTTATGATCTATGAGCATTTGCTTACAGAGTTTTTTAAAGATATTCAAGAAAGAAATGAAAAGAAACATAAAACACAACTACGGTAGAACAACTACATATCTTTCCCCTGATCTCCAAAGATGCCCATGCCTCATTCCCAGGAGCCTCAAATATGTTACTTTATATGGCCTGGCAAAAGGGATTTTGCTGACAAGATTAGGTCAAGGATCTTGAAATAGATTACCCAGGTAGGCCCAATGTAATTACAATCTTGTGGGAGGGACACAGGAAAAAGAAAAGATTTCAAAGGGTTATGCTGTTGATTTTGAAGATAGAGGAAAGGACCTTGAGCCATGGAATGCAAATGGCCACTAAGAATTGGAAAAGGCAAGGGGAGACTCTCCCTTAGAATTTCCAGAAAGAATGCAGTCCGGCTGACCTATATTGGAATTCTAAACTCCAGGACTATAAGATAATAAATTGTGTTATTTCAAGCTTCTAATTTGTGGCAATTAATTATAGTACTAATAGAGAACAAGTGATAACAAAATGGAGAGTGACAGAGATATGGGGTTGAAGAGGGAAGACAACTCATCTCAGAGAGTAAGGGAAACTCAAAGTGACAGCTTAGCAGAAAGCCTAGAAGCAACCATCCTGAGTTGGAAAAGTTGGACACATGGATCTATAAGGTAGTGATTTGAGGAAAAAAAGATATTATGGTCCTATCAGAAAAAAAATAGCTGAGAATATAAGAAAGACATAGCATGAATAAATAAAAAGTGATTAGAAATTCCTGGAAAAAAATACGAAGCAAAGGAAATGGAAACATATGCACAATTTGCCTTGGCATAGAACAACACCCACATCATCATAATGTGAATACTCTTTATTGATTTAACTAAAAATAGTAATATAATTATATTAGAAAGATGAGGAAATGTGAGGTAAGGCTTTTTTCAAATGATAAATATTCATCTATCATTAGATAGTTAATAAATAGTATCTAAAATTAGCGAATCAATAAAGAACAGCAACCACATATTTAGAGACATAGGGGTAATCACTTGAAAAACAGAGTTCAAAATAGTTCCTCTTGGGCCTAGGGGATGGGAAGAGAATGGAGGAGAGGATATTAATTTTTTGTTACTATATTAGTATTATTTTATATCATATTGGCATCATTTTATTTCAATCACATGAAAATTGATTTAGTATAACTAATTGACATAAAAAATGAAAATATAAAATTAAAAAGTATGAGAGTTTTCAACTGAGATTGTAAGCACAGAAACAAAACAAGAACAAAAATGAAATCAGTGACTGGGATTCTCCAAAACGTTTAAATTTTTTGAAGAGACCAAAAAATACAGACAATTAGAAACAAATGGCTAGAGAGAAAATATATTTGCAACAAATATGAATGTATACCTTTAATATAAGGAACCTTTTGCAGATCAATAAGAAAAGTCCAAACATGTTTATAAAAACACTGGACTAGTACATGGACAAGTCATGGAAGATTTAGGAATGATCAATAAACATGAAAATAGGTTTATCCTCTATAATAGTCGAATTTGTGTATATTGAAACAAAGAGGGTACCCTTTTTACTCAGTATAAAGATTATAATGATAAAATTGATTGATGGTGGGAGTTTAGTGATGTGAAAACTCTTATAAATGATATGAGAAGAATTAATACAGCTTTTCTGAAAGCAATTTAGCAATATAGACAGTCTTGAAAGTGTTTTACCCTTGGAACTAGTAATTCCATTTCTAAAAATCTGTTCTGAGAGAATAATAGCCAACAGAGACAGAAATTCATATATGCAAACAGTTGTTTATAATAGTGAAAATTGCAAACAATTTATAATTATGATAATGTATAATTATTTACAATAATTTAATTTAGGAAACTATTTTAAGAAACTATGGCACACATACTGTGCAGTCATTAAATATCTTGTTTATGAGGATTATTTGGCATTGAAAAATTATAAAGTACACAGTTCAGTTTAAGAAATCTTCATAGAGGGATCCCTGGGTGGCGCAGCAGTTTGGCGCCTGCCTTTGGCCCAGGGCGCGATCCTGGAGACCCGGGATCGAATCCCACATCAGGCTCCCGGTGCATGGAGCCTGCTTCTCCCTCTGCCTGTGTCTCTGCCTCTCTCTCTCTCTCTCTGTGTGACTATCATAAATAAATAAAAAATTTAAAAAAAAAAGAAATCTTCATAGAAACATACTATACATTTCATATGTATTCATATACATAAAAAGAGTGAAAATATTCCAAGTATTACATTCTTTCTATGTATGATGTTAACATTTTAAATTTTATCTGCATGTTTTTTCTCATTTTTATATAATGGATTTTCATATATATATATATATATATATATATACAAATTAATGAAAAAACAGTGAATGAACAGAAGTACAATAAAAGACTATTTGTTTTCTTTTCCACAGCTTATGATTTTTGCATTGGAGGACAGTAATTCTTATACCAAAGAAACTGATGACCTAAAGACAAGAAATATCCTCTTACTCAAGCACAAACTTCAGAAGAGAATACATCTTTATTACTTGATTTTCCTCATGATTCCATTATCTACCAGACCCTGCCTTTACATCCCTCTCTAGCTAATGTCCCCCAGGTCACTAATTTCAATTGTTTTTACTAATGTCTTCAATTTACTGTCTTTCTACCATACCCATCAAGGCACTCTCTAAACATAGATAAATAAAACTCTTTGCTTCTTTTTTCTCCTAAACACTGAAAATATTCAAAGAAACATATGAAAATTTACTAATTTTCAAATTTACATTTATGCCCATCCTTCTCAGATGAGAAGATAATCACTCTTCCTTTCCTTGGCTCCTGTTCTCTTTCTTTTTATTCTCTCTCCCAGGACACTCACCCCTATCATCCCCAAACCTTTTTCCTTTCAGTGCCAAATCCTTCCTTCCTAGCCAAAAAAGGACAGATCATGCCTAAGTCATATCCTAGGAGGTCTCAGCAGTAAAGTATGCAGAACCAAGGTGAGGGGCAAGGGTTTACCAGAAATGGCAATGTTGGCCTATGGCCTGCTACAAACTGCTCCTTGGAGAAAAATCTAGCAGTTCTGTTACCAGTGTGCAAACAGATGGGGGTGGCTAATATTCCACAGATTGGGAGGCAATGTACCAGCATGATCTAATTCAAGAGGAAGATACTCTAGGTGTAAGTCAAGGCTCTGCTACTTCTTCGCCCTGTGACTCTGTAATAGTTACTTAACTCCAGGGTCTCAGTTTCTTCTCATCTGAAATGGGGCTCATGTGACTCATGTTGCTATTACCACAGAAAGTCTATGTGAGGATCCAAACAATTTAGTATAATAAATCACACAGTAAATACTCAATAAACATTAGTTACTATTATTAATTCTGTTATTATCTTTACCTGGCTGATCTGGTGCAGTTTCTTTAATCAGGTTCATATGCTCAGACAGCAGGCAGTTGTGTCGTCCTTACGTTTTCTATTTGAGTTGAAGCCAGAAATCAGTGAATCACCAGAGTGGAGGTAAATACAGCTCCTAGGGGCTGACTGTGCTACCTGGCTTGACTAGAATAACCCTGGATGAGCCTGTTAATTGAGGAGAGCTTGTGAGAGTTTGTAATGAGGCAACCAGCATATCATGGGCAAACACAGAAAGCTTCCCTGAAGAAGAAATATTTAAGGTATCAGTGGGAGCTGACAGGTGAAGATGGAGGAAGAGAGAGGAAATAGCAGTTTCAAGGGTATTGTGAGGGCAGGAGTAGAACATGACAGCTGTAAAAGGCTGACAGAGTTAGCCTCTGGTGAGAAGAGAAAAGAGGCTCAGGATGAGACTAAATGGACAAAACTTAAATCCCTTGGATCCCATAGCCATGCTGAGGTAGTCAAAACAAGATCTTGGGAATGGGGAAGGGGAATAGATTCTTCCAGTTTGACTTCTGTGTTCTCTTTTACTTAGAGAAGTAAATAACCCTATTGATTCTCAAAGTCATGTCCTGTAACCAGGCCAACATTGACAAGTACAAGCAGTAGAGCTGAAATGTGCACATGCATGTGTGCAAATAAAGGACAGATCTTCCGAGACTAGGAACAGACAAACTCAAAGAGATGAACAGATTCCTTGTCATCCCTTGTTGAAAGGTAACCCTGCGTGGTGCCCTGTGGCACAGATGGTAACTAATCTCTTATGTGTGAGACCCAGGGTGGTAAAGAATATGACTGAGGTTCAATGGTGCTGCCAGTTTAATGGGACACAAAGATAAAAAAAAAAAAGGATCAGGAAATAGTAGAGTTGTTGACATAAAAACATAAACCTATGTCATCTGCCTGCCATTGCATACATACAGTGAGATGAACTCTGCTCTGATGAATACACTAAATTGACCTGATCTGGGATGCCGGGGTGGTGTACTCTGTTGGGCATCCAACTCCTGGTTTCAGGTCAGGTCTAGATCTTAGGGTTGTGGAGTTGTGGGGTTGTGGGTCCAGCTCCGGGCTCTGTGCAAGTTACTCAGATGCCTTGGCACAAAAGGATCAACTTCTGAATGCTGCTTGAAATAGTCTCTTCCTCTCCCTCTGTCTCTCCTCCATCCCCTCTCTCAAATAAATACAAAAGTCTTTTTAAAAAATTAAAAAGCAATAACTTGGCCCCATCGATCAGCAGACAGTTTGAGCTATACTAATCTCATCCTCACTGTGTGACTCTATCAGTGGAAAGAAAATTCTCCATATTTTCAGAGTTTATCAGACACAGGCTCTTATTTAAAATAGCGAGTTGTCAAAGTCAAAAGACAACTGCATTTTGTTTGCATTTGTCTTAAATGAGTGTAATGAAACCTCCAGATTTTCCTAGTTATTTTCCCTACCATTTAGTATATAACTGGAATAGAAGAAATTGGTAAGTCAAAGAACTACCACATAACCCTCAAGATTATTGCCTATTCTATTTGGACACAGCAAGTGGAAATTTTTGCAACTTCCCAACCTACTAATATATATATATATATATATATATATATATATATATATATATATATATTTAGTGAAACATTGTTGTAACATTTTGGAATGTGTTTTTGTGCTCATTAAGAATTTATCAGAGATTAGTGTGTTTTTGTTAAATTACAAAGTTTCAAAAGTTCAAAAAATGGAGAAGTCATAGGCAATGATAGTTAATTAGTAAATAGTTACTAAATCATGGAATGGCTTCCTGTTTATACTTTATTCAGCAAACTTTCATTGACAGCCTACTCTTTGCTTTTATAGAACTTATATCCTAGACTAGAATTTAAAAATAATCACATAAATATAAATATACTTGCAAATTACATTAAAATATAATTTTAAAATACATAAAAGACATAAGTAGTTATATATTGTATAATTTTTTTAAATATAAGAGGCTTAAGGATAATTTTAAAGTACATAAAAGGCATAGGAAGTGCCATTTATTAGGGTAAAGAAGTCCAGAAAAGTGGCAGACTTGAGGAGGTCATAAGTTCGGTTTTCAACACATTTAGGAGAAGATGCCCATGAGACTTCCAACAGAGAGAGAGAGATTACATCAAAATTTGCAGATATACATCACAAGCTGTGGGTTTGTTTGTTTGTTCCAGAGAAGATTGATTCAGTGCAGTACCTAGAAAGCAATTGTTAATCTAATAAGAAGATCTTTAAGCCATCGGTAACATGGTTGTTGGATGTGTGTTGGTTGAGGGCTGGAAGTAGTGAAATATAAACAATAATAGATGGCCAGAGCTCAGCTTTACACATTCCCATTTGGCAAAATGCAGTACAATGGGGCTGTTTCTTCAAGGTTGTTTTGGTTCTACAGATCAACAAAGTGTGTTTGGCAAACAAAATGTATTTACTCTTTTTCAGGGAAAAACACAAAGATAAATACCAAAGGATCTTCATTTGACACTGCTTCATCACCACTACCCTGCTCTCCTACCAATAAACTATTACCCCACGATCACAGATCCCTCTCCGAGAAGTAACTCCGATGCCGTGGCACAAAAGGATCAACTTCTGAATGCTGGGTGACTAGCAAGTCATCCTAGGAAAGTCACAATGAGTTTTCTAATCGAAGTGAAGGGGTCTAAACAGGGAATGGAGGCTGAAGCGTGAAAAGCAAAACACTTTGGCAGAAAAAGGCAGAAATCAGAGTATTTTTTCTGAATTCCCACCAATTTGGTGGAAAGCCAACTTCTAAAAGAGTAGCTCTTCAGTAAGCAGGTTTTGTACTAGCTCTGTAATAGAAAGCTTAAAAGATCATTTACTAATCTGAATTTCTATGAGGAGAAGCACAGCTACACTTGCGGGCAAGTGCTTCCTAGACCATGAAAGATCTTAAAGGTACCTGCTCACACTTTCAACTGTGATGAGCTGGTGAAGACTGGCTCAAAACCTCAGCACTGGTGTTGTGAGAGATGTTTGACAGCCCTGGAGTTCAAAGGCTGATGTGCTTTCTTCTACTGGCTCTACGTATTGGAACTGAGTAAAAATCTTGAAAGTGAAATATTCTGAGAATAGGATCATTCACTTGATAAGCTTATTTTGACTTCCTGAGAAAGGAAAGGGGAGAAAAAGAAAGAAAAAGACATTGAACCTTTACTTTCTCTGTTGACCTTGAAAGCAATGATGCTAATTGGAGTATAATTTAATTTCAAACTATTAAGTTCATTTAAAAACAAGAAAGGAAGGTGGGGGGGGAGGAAAGGAAAGGAGGAGGGAGGAAGGGAAGGAGAGAGGGAAAAAGAGAAGTCTTAAGATAAAAGCATTAAATTCCTAAAACTGCAAGGAACCTTACAAGTGATCTGGCCCAATTTGGTGACGTTTGGTAAACCCTTCTTCCCCTCCCCCTGTGTTGTTCATCTATCTTCCTGGTCAATCACAGTGAAAAGGAACCCAGGCCCTTCTATCCTTAGATATATCCACTTTATTATTCAGTTTTTCCCTTATGTTGAGTTTAAATTTGCCTTCTAATAACTTTTACTCGCTTGTCTTAACTCTACCCCCTAGACTGACTAAGGCATGTCTATTTCCCTTTTCTCATGAAAATCCTTTAGTACCTGAAGCCTTGTATTCTCAGATGCTCAGAACCCCGATCCATGAGGAAGCAGACCATCCCTCAGTGCGAATGCAGCTTTGGGAGCAGACTATGACATCATCCTGATTAGAGAAAATGTTGTAGTTGGACCCCTGTGTGTGGAGCATTTGTTAAACATTAAACAGTGAGGCCCATCTCCACAGGGAAACCAGAAACGACTGCAAATGGGGTCAGACTTGCCCAAGGGAGCTGGAGGCAGAAGTATTCTTGACATGAACAGAAAAGATTGATGTCTCCGACGCGGTTTGCAAGACAGTTCTTATGTTTGCAGTTGGGTTTCAGCAACACTGGACTGGTTTGATTCTAGCGAAGCTGAAGCAGAAAGTCTGCACACAAAGGCATTGTTCTGTCCTGTGCACTGAGACGGGAGATGCTGAGCACCGTGGAGCATCCAGCTCGGGGCAGCTCAGATGTAGCCTTCCAGATGATGGACGAGCCCTGCGTAGGCACAGCAACCGTGGGGTTCTTAGTGAACCCAGAGCTCCATCACAGAAAGGGACCAATGCCGAAGATAGACTTTTCCTTATCAAAAAAGATGACTTTCTTTTTTTTTCCTCCAAAATTTCGATTACAGGTTTTCCGTTGAAGTTGAAGTTGTGACATAGGATTATGTCCTATACTCTCTGTGTGTTGGGCACAGAGAGTAGGTTTGGAGTGTGGCAACTAACAGATTTAGAGTCATTATTTTGCTTCTACAATTAGAAAAATTCTCCACTTAGAAACCCCCTGGATAAAGCAGAGGGAATGAAATATTTGATAAATTAACCCCAGATTAAAAAAAAATAAAAAATAAAAAATAAAAAAATAAAAAAAATTAACCCCAGATTAAAGCAACAACAGCAAATACAACCACAGATCCGGTCATATAGGACTAAACACACATGGATTACAATGATGACAAGAGAGAGGTTACATCTCAAGGGAATAAGTCACTGGGTTGTAGGCTCCCTGATGAGTAAGATAGATCCTGATGGACACGTACAATCCTAGTGAGAGAAAGGGAACTGTGTGGGCCCAAACATCAGATCTGGCATAGGCTCAATAATGTTGGTGCAGCACCTATAGTGGGAATAGTTGAGGATATTGTCTATAGCTATATGATTACAACTGAAATGTTATTAGAATTAGGAGAGAGAATTTTTCTAGTGAAGCCAAACATGAAAAAAAATTTTTGCATTCACAATACTTGTCTTGGAATATTAAAGGTGGTAGGTGGTTTTTGTGTTACCAAAATAGGCAACATTATTCTCAGAAATTATATCTTTTGAGCTGATTTCTCAACTCACAAACTCCTCACTGATGCCTCTACCTTCTGAAACAAGCCCCTGAAAACCTTGTTTATAATTGTCCCCAAGAGTAATTATATTTTTCATAGAAATTGAGCAGATGTAATTCTAGTTCAGTCTGGGCTTGTGTTCTGAATGGGGTGATGGAAACTCAGGCATCTGCCATGTGGCCTGAGGAGCAGAGGAAAAGCCTTCAGAGGAAGAAATCTGCAATGGGAGTGCAGAAAGAGGCAAATATGAGATACGCAGAGTCCTTTCTAGTTTATGGTTTTAATTTTACTTTAGCGTTCCAATTTTTTTCCGGACGATGGGCAAATATATGCCTTCCAGTATCTTTCATGAGCTACCTCTATATTTTCTTAATAAACATCTCTCTTTTTTAAAATCTAATTTAGGGTTTTTTTTTTTTTTTTTTTTTTTTTGTCGGTATTACTGATAACCAGCGTCCTACATACTGTGGAATAGAGCTGTGTTCCTAATTTGAGCAAGATTTTCCACAGAGCTAACTTCAGATGTAAAATCATGGTTTCTTAGTGCTTCCTGGAGTTAGTCTGAAGAGCCTAGCTTAGCCCTGGGTGGTTAGAATAAGCTCCGCAAGCCCCTCAGAGAAGGCCTCTGGCAGAATCAAGCATGTTGATTCAATTCACTTTAGTAAACATACTCCTACTCGAAGCACCTGTTAGGTGATGAGTTGGGACACCTGTCTGGGAGCCAGAGTTTCACTGGTGGACAAGATGCAGTCCTAGCTTACAAGGAGACTATGGTGGAAACTAAGGGAGAAACTTCAGTGCACTGTGGTGAGTCCTAAAATAGAAGTAAACCTGGGTGATCTGGGAGCACAGAGAAGGGACATCTATGCCCTTTAGAGATCTAGAAAGGGTTTCCAGGAGAAATGAGGCATAAGAGAATATCTGAGAGATAAGTAGAAGGTAACCTAGATTAAAGAGTTAGGGTACAGTGAGCAGATTTCTAGGCCACCAATAAAACACATTGCAAGGCTTATAGGCAAGAGTTAGTCTGGGTAAATTTGCATGATGGCTGAAGAAAATTCAGAGCAGATTTGCTGAGAAATAAAGCTAAAAGGTTAGCAAAGTCCAGCTCCATGTGAGGACCTTGGATGTGATGCTAAAGGCAATGGGACATCCTTGATGAATTTCAAGCAAGGGTGTTATGTGATCAATAGCGGCTTTAGGAAGATCACACTCTCCGGAACGGGTTGGAGGATGGCAAGTCTGCCTTCTGAGAGCCCTGGAGACGTAAACTGGTTTACTAACCCATGCAACACATGATGATACTCAGGATTAGTAGAGGAAGCAGGAAGATTGAGAAAATGAAAAAGCCCAGTGAGCTTATCACTCAAGCAATCTGCGGGGGGTGGGGGGCGACTGTACCAAGACATTTGAGATGAAGGGTCCGATCACTTCTTACCATGATCCAAAAACCAAAGACTTTGATACCAATGGAGACCACACCAGAGTATTTCAGGGTTGCTTTCCATTCCAGAAGAAAACCTAGTGTTGGTAAATTTTATAGTTATCTGAGCCTCAAAGAGCTCCAAGACTGGACTGAAAACTTTACTTAACCACTTTGCTGCCACAGAAGTTACAAAGCCTGAGGCCGGCCATAAAGATGTTAATTTAATGAATATTCATAATCAATAAATATTCATTAAACAACATTTCCGTTCCAGGCATGCTGTTGCTCCTGGCAGGTCCCGCCTGCACGGCAGAGTGCACTTGTTAAATGAGTGTTGCTCATCGCGGAAACACCTTATGGGATTTCATGAAAGAAGCTGCATTCATCTACAATACATACAGATGTGTAGAGACAAGTTTGAACAAATTCTGTACAAAAGAAAAAAAAAAAGCTCTTCCTCTTTAGTACAATGCTTGTGTTTCACACGTCAAATGTGTGGCCAAATATGTGCAATTCTATGGGGGAAACCAAGTAGACTTCAAAGGGTTTTGTTTCTGTCTCTATATGCTAGGTAAGTGCAAAGGCAGTGGTCCCTAACCAGCTCTATGGCTGACTAATAGAAGCTAGTTTTTAAATGCAAATGGAGAGTTGTGAACATAACTGTTCAAAAATATTTTTTTCGTTGTATGATGGCTTCTGAGAAAGCCACCCATTTAATGCTTGGTGCAGTAGCTCTTGCTGCACTATACATTCCAATTGGAGTATGTGGGTTCTAGTAAGATAAATTGTTTTTCTAAAACACGGAAACCACGACTCACAAGGGTTTCTTGTTAAGAGCCCCAAGGACATCTTCATGACCACCACCCAGAGGATCTTCACATGTTCTTACACAGTGGTACTAACTTACAAAACCTACTGAATAGTGATGGTAAGGCAGGTAAATGCCACCACACGTCACTTGCTTCCAAACTTCCTGTTTGATTAAGACTGTGTAAAAACAACCACAACAGTCATTCGACAACTATTTTACGCTTTTATGATCCCACAGGACCCTTGCTTTCTGTTCATTCAGCAGGTTGCCTCGGGGAAATAATTCTGTCTCAAAGTATGATGAGCTTCCAGTTAGCAGATTGTAGTATTGTCCTCCTTTCTGAGACCTGGGACTCTTCCCCCAAGCCTGTATATCCAGGAGCATTACCCTAACTGGTGGGCAGATGAGCAGACACAAAAACCTCCAGTTGTTCTGCTACCACGCTGCCAATTCAATGAGAAAGAAGCTTCGCCTGGCAACAAGCATCTTCCAGGCCTTTTGAAAGTGTGAGCCAAGTACAGTAGGCTCATAGAAACTTTGTGGGAAATTCAATGAGTTTTGTTTGTTGTTGGGGCCATTGTTGTCATCTCCATTGTTGATTTTCATTATTCTGTAGGTCTTTTCCTAAAACTCCCCCCTCCCCGTACTCTTAGCAACCTTCATTCCAAGAAAAATGAGTCTGCCTGGAGGGGTAGGTTTCTCCGACTCTCACAATTTGACTTTTTTTTTTCTTTAAATCTTAGAATTTTGGGGACGTCTGGATGGCTCAGGCATTGAGTGTCTGCCTTTGGCTCAGGTTGTGATCCCAGGGTCGGGGATCGAGTCCCACATGGGGCTTCTACAGAGAGCCTGCTTCTCTGTCTGCCTATGTCTCTGCCTCTCTCTCTCTCTCTCTCTCTCTCATGAATAAATAAATAAAATCTTCAAAATCTTAGAACTTTGATTAATTCTTACCTACTTCAGGTGAAGAACTAAGGTTCAAGATTCAGTAGAGCCAGCACTTGCTGCCATTTGACTTGACAGTCTTTGGTTAGCAAATGTGAGATAGGGGAGCGGTTGGTGGGAAGGGCTTATTGCTTCAAGCCTGCAGATGGAACTAGAAGTCTCAGCTAGGACACACTCTCAAAGGAAAAATGATATCCTTATATTGGCTTTCTAAATAAGCCTTCTCTTAATAGTCCTCATACCACATTATTTTCCTTCTAAAAAGGATAATGTAGAAACCACAGGACTCTCATAACCAAAGTAACTGCCTGTCAAATCCAGGTCACTAATTAGCCAAATTAAGTTTTTCATATATACAACAAGCCCTCTCACTATTGGGCACTTGTTATCCCTCCAAAGGAAGCTCTAATGGTCATCCTATTACCTAAGCAATTTTAATTGCATCTTGTGGCATACCATTAGTTTTATTAGCGGGTTGCTTAAGCTTGCTCATGAATAATAATTATAAAATACAATAAATTTTTAAATACAAATTACAAGAAACGTGAACTCAAATACTTTTCCTGGAGATGAATTTTAACCCAGGTTTGTCCATAAATTTAATTTTCTTCAGTCAGAGAATTGAAAGCTGCAGTGGAAAACTTCCATCTAATTTGGCTCTGTGTGACATTATATTCTACAAAATTGTATTTTAGGAGAAGTGTAACGAAATGAATTTAAAAGTATATACTACTCATAGTATCTTTGTTATAATGATGGCTTTAGACTTTGTCTAATCAATTCTTAGACCCTAGATCTTAATGATCTGTGTATCTTAGCAATACATACTTTATTTTTTGCTCCTAATTCACAGAAACATAACATTGCAGAGGACAGTTTTTAAAAAATGAGTTAAAAAAAAGCTAGAAATATCCATCCTAGCTCATAGAACAACTCCCTAGTTACTATAGGTATTGCATCCCACGTAACAAAGGTCATTTGTTTGGAATATTGTCTTCTGGAGCAATGCAACAAGATGGTAAGGATGAAGGAATTGTATTTTTACATTCAAATCCTGTGTTGCTTACCTCAGATCTCACCCAATTCAAAATGGTAGGAGAGAATTAAATATGGTAATATTCCTATTGAGGTAACCAGTCTTTCTGTTGATTAGAATTCCAATATTTTTTTCAAATATGATTCCTAAAGTCCTCTAATCAAAAACTTCTCTCAGCTTTCCTGCTCTTCACTGGTATTTTTTTTTCCCCAAGTATATCACAGATATTCTTGCCACCTTGACTTTGCTCCAGATGTGTCTCTCCCCACTGTTTGCTCTCCATTTATCTAAGCCCAGCAGCTACAAACCCAAAAGTGTGAAATGGCAGCTTGTAAGCCACTGAGGTGTCAGTACAGCTGGGGAAATGGAGTCAGATTTTTTTTTTGAGCATTTGTGCTTACAACTCAAAACAAAACCAAGCGTAATGACAACGACAGCAACAAATCTTACCAATAGCACACGTTTTTAGCTATTTTCATCCCATGAGGAGCCAGCCAGTTTCCCCTGGTCTAAATCCTAGGGTTCACAGCTTGTTAACTCTTGAGGCACTGCAGCAGATGGAGCCAAAGAGCTGAAGCAAGGCTCTTAGATAACAAGATGGTTTCAGCTCTCCTGATTTCTGCTGTTATCAGGACTTGGAGAACCAAGGACATGGAAAAAAGTGATGTCAGAGCTTGTATCCTGAGGGACATTGTCTCTTATTCTCTCAACATCTTTCAACAGATCATATCCAGTGGTCTCAGGATCTTTGCTGGGCTTGTTTGGAAACATCTCCTTCAAAAGCAAATAACGTTTAATTGCTGTCATTACCAGGTTACTGATACAACATATGACAGCTATCAGCCAATCGTGCCTATCATATATTTAATGGGAAGCCTTATCAGCCACAGAGGAACTTTAATTAATTAGGTATTCTCCATTGTAAAGTAATACACAAACATTCAGATCACACTTACATGAGATAAGCAGCATGAGTCATAGTACAATTATATACTGGTTATGTGAATGGAGAAACTGAGACTAAAATTAAAAATGATTCATTCAAGGACACAAAAATAATCAAGGACAGAACTCAGAAGGCAACTTGGATTTTCCTGCTTCCTGTGCTGGTCCTCACAAAACTCTTCCATTACCACCAGGGGCAGCAGTAGCATTCAAAGGCCCTTTGGAAGTATAAATGTTTTGCATACAGATTTAAAATTCACAGAAATGGAATTTTAAAAGCAGCTGCAGGATATAGTAGAGATAGCTGACTCTGCTCACTGTAAACTGATAATCTAGTTGGTTTTCTAATCTCCATTCTCTAGATTCCCCTAACTGAAGGAACAGTGGCATCTATAGCACCGTCAAGCATGACAATTTGGTTCTTTACACAGATATAGTTTGGAAAGATGAAGTGTGTATGTCAGTTTGCAAAACAGCATGATTCTGTTAGCCTTTGCTCGCTTTATCCTGAGCCAAAAAAGTATGGATCTGATAGCATCTGTTTCTACTACCCATGCTATCCCAATCATCAAAAAACCATAAGGATTGGGAAGGAAGTTCTGAAAGCTTTCACATGCCTGTTTCTTACCAGGAAAACCACTTTTTTTTTTCCATGCATTCATTCTGCTTCCCTTTACTTGTGTCTAACTCACATGTTCAACTGGGAGATAACTTTGGAGGAAGTCAAGGGGAAAAGATCAAGGGTTAAGGATTGTATTAAGTTCTATAATTACAGGAAAAAAAAAAGATGTCAACTATTTTGAAATGAAAGTTATACAGAGTCGTCTTTAAAAAGAAAGAGAGAAAGGAAAAGAAACAACCATCCCCAGATCCTGTGAAAACTGCATGAGAACAGATTGGACCAGACATAAGAAATTTAACTTCATTGGAAAACTTCTGGAGACAGATCAAAATGTCTTAAAATGCAGAGTAATAAAAAAGAGAAGGGAAAAAAATGTGTTTATGACATCGGTTTCCTCGTGGAAAATGGACATGGAGAAGTCAGGATTTCTGTGTGTGTGTGTGTGTGTGTGTGTGTGTGTGTGTGTGTGTGTTGTTTAAGACTCAGGATTTCTAAAAGTAAATGTATACAGTGGCATTCTCTCCTTAATGTTGGTTTTTGGTTCATTCTTCTTTAAGCAAATCCAAAAGTAATTTACCAATAAAGAATGGGAAAATGTGAATTTATTTAGAGAAAAGAATAATTTGGGGAATGTAGTCAAACCACTGTGCTTAATCTTCCACCTAATGTAACTCAATCAATGTGACAAGAACATGGACAGAGAGACACAAAAATGGGCACTTAGAGGGGAAAAAATGCTTTTTTTGTTTTACTGCATATGACGTTGAAGAATCTGTCAGCATTCGTAACTAATGAGCAATGTTAAAGGATATATAGGAATATTTGGGGCATTGGATTATTATGGAAAGCATGTTGCAGAGCTTGTTTATAGGAAAATAATCACAGAGGTATAAAGATAACATTTAATTTGTGTTTTGGAAATAAATTAAATGTACAGAAATTAACACATATTGATATAATTTCAACAATTGTTTATTTCTTTTATGAATATTAATAAATTCATATAAAATAAAGACTATTTTAAACCTTAAAAGTTTAGAACTCTATGATTATTTTCCTTTTAACAAACTTAGAATTCACTTTCACTTTCCATAATAATCCAATGCTCAAAATATTCCTGTATATCATGTAACATGGACAGTGAGTTAAGGTCAGTGTATTTCTCAAGGTTATACACAACAAGCACTTGTGTCTCACTCTCATTATACACTGAGATTAGATTTATTCATACATATTCAGATCTGATTCCTCTACACTTACAAATCTTTCACTTAAAACTTTCAGTGCCATATTTTTAATATTAGAGAATAGCCTGATCTAATATACATGATTTTGCTTTATATTTATTATTCACAGCTCTTCCTCTTTCCATCTGAAACTTAGTAATAAAAATCTAGTTATATGAGCCAATAACTTTGTGACATTAAGCCATCTGTCTAGCCTTATATGTTTTGACTCAACACAACCAATGACTTCCCAGAAAATTAACAGAGGTTTTCATAAGGGATGGAAGGAAACTTGTGCTTAATTATCATCTTTGGAGAAGTTAACATACATTAACCTCCCAAATGATACACATTCCGAATACTAAATTTTTACAAACTGTACATGTATCTATCATTATCCTCTATGTATGGTCATAAATCCTCAGTATTTACCCAAATATTTTAGTGCACTATCAAACTAAAGAGTAAGTATGCAGAAAATGTTTCTGGGTAAACTATCTAAAGTATATATGCATGCATGGCATTTGGCACATTTTGTTGCAGTTTTTAGCATATTTGTTAAAATTTAATAAAATAAATATGTTCTATAAATGTGCCAACTTACCAAGTCACTATTTACTGAAATTGCTCATTAAGATAAAAATAAATCCAATCATAGGGTACACTACATATAAAAGGAATGTTTTGTTTGGATATATGTATCTTCTTGTGCCAGGCCCCTAAACACAACTTCCAAAGATAGACTAATGAAATTGGAAGAAAAAGTCCACATTGCCCTATTTTGCCCAGGTGCTCACAGAAATCGGACTGGTTCTGACTATGCATTTGCACTAATGCATTATGAACTCAGATCGTTTCTAGATACCACAGTCTAAATATGCAAGCTAATCTACTCTTTATAGTTAGTGTTTCAAATGAAATTTTCCTCGTCTATGCTTACAAAGTAATGTAGAAGCCATCATTTAAATAATTCACACCAAAAGAACATATTCTTCTGAAAAAGGTAATGGCAAAAAAGTAAATTTGTTTTATTTTTTTACTGAAATTATTAAAATAATTATTCCAGTTCATTTCATAAGTAAAGAAGAGATGGAAAAGTTGCTTCAGGATGTGACCAAAACAAAATTTCTATATATCTGTAGTCTTTTAATTATTTCCAAAAGATTAACATTTAGGAAATAAATAAAATTAGTTATAACTATTTAACTGATTTTTTTTAAAGTATTTGGACTTAGATATTTATGACATAAATTTTTATGATTTTTTTTAAGTATTTGGACTTAGATATTTATGACATAAATTTTTATTGCTTTTCTCCAAAGCTTAGAATTTCAGAAAGAAACAAAGAAACAGAAAGCTTGGACCAGATCTATATCCTTTCAAAAAATAGTTTTTTACACATCTTCCCCTAAACACAGTGAAATATACATTGGCAACATTTCCTTTATAAGTGAAAATTTAAGGAAAAAATAAATTCCTTGCAAAATTGAGTGGTTCTAAAGCAAGAGAAAGGACGTTGGAATTTCTAGGACTTAGTTTTGACTCAAATTGGATTATCTAATATGCCTGTGTGATTGTGAAAAACTATACTAACCTTCCTGGGCCTAGTTCAGTGAGCAAGAATATTATAAGGAATAGGAATAATTTAGGTGGTGGATGTAGTACAGTATCCCACACCAAGTAGGAGCTCAAAAACTGATAATTATTTAATTTTTTTTTCATTTTGAAAATACAATTTATATATTTAATTTAGTCTAGAGTGTCAACTAAGATTTTAAATATAAAATCAAAATAATTTAATTAGTGGATTTTTAGGGTCACACATGTATAGCAACAAAAAAAGGATATTAAAAACATGGAGTACTCTCCTTGTATTTCATATTATTTTTAGCTACAAAACTTCTAATCGTCTACCTGTAGTCATGGGGTGCTTATACCTTGAGGGTGTGACATAGTGAATCTCAACTTTCTCAATTCCTGACTTTCTTATGTCAGCATGTTAATAAAGTTTACAATTAAATTTATTGAAAGTAGCATATCCAAGAAGATGTTCCAGTGTTAGAGATATGCATTCCACTTTTACTGTGTGATCTAAACCACAATGCTATCTCAGACTTGGAGTCCTTTGAACTCTTCTAGGGAGATAATAAAGGGAATTCCTGGGTCCTAATATGTTGAGTTGGTGGGTCTCATTTCTAATCATTTCAGAAACTTTGTTGTTTGAGGGATAATAGCAAATATTTTTGCAAAAATCCAAGACCACCTAACAATTTCATTAAGAATTAGCATGAACCTATTATCATGATCACTATAATTCTTATATTAATGATGTAGATGATTAAAGAAAACACTATTAGAATGACAAGGGGGTATGTGGAGTAGAACCAGGGATGTTTTCTCTGATTGGAGTACCATTCATAAGTGCTTAGTTTCACCATTTCATTGTTGTGATTTTGCAAGATTTTACTCTTAAAAATATCAGAACTCTTAAATTAAATTAAGAAATTATTATGAAAATGTTAGATGAATAAAAAGTTCTTTGTTTTCTTTTCAAAAACTTTTCCAGCCTGTCTAGTAAGGAATTCAATATAGCACAAAGGTAAAGAGCTTGTGCTTTGGGACCAGAGTGATATAAATGGGAAACCCAGATCCACCACTTGGGGAAATTATTTAACTTTGTGAACCTGTTCACCATCTAGACCATAGCATAATAATAGCATCAATTTCATTTAATCATTGGAAGATTAAAATAGATAATGAATAAGGCATTAATTAGCACAGTGGTTGGCATATAGAAAACAACAAACATTAGTTATTATTATTATTAATATAATTTTACACTACTAGCTATAAATATGGTCCATTTGACCAAAATAAAATTTTATAGGCAACACATTTCTACTATATACTTTCTCAGGTAAAGATATATCTTATCAGTGGGACTTGATGACAATTGTTGCAAAATGAGGATTAAGCAGAAGATATGACGGCATGTCTACAGTCTATTGAAGAATGAAAACACATATGTCCAACAGAGCATTATGGCTCTGTGAGATGTCACTGCTGTGACAGGATATGAACTTCTCAATGTAAAAACAAATAGATGTGATCTAGCCAGACCTGCCAGATATAATTTTTCTTTCCGTTAAAAGGTTTAGGTCTGCTTCCCCTAAAACACAGTGAAATATACATTGGCAACATTTCCTTTATAAGTGAAAATTTAAGGAAAAAATAAATTCCTTGCAAAATTGAGTGGTTCTAAAGCAAAACAATAAAAAGGGGCTAACTAACACATACTCATTATTTTTCTTTAAACTTTACTGAAGTGACCGACTTTGAAATGACTTAAGGAAGTGAATGTCTTTCTGTGTGTCTAGTACAATGATGTAGTAGTCTCAAAGATAGCATGCAATGTGGCAGTTGCTATGGTAACAAGATGTTTTTCATTGAACAACAGTAAAAAAACGGCATATAAATAACATATGTACAGTATATTGTCTTTGAGTGAATGGCCTTTGCCCTTGGACCGTAAGAACATGTTTTCTTCTTTTCTGAAATTCTTGTCTATTTTTGATGTGCATATGTGTCTAATAGACGGGTGATCAAACTGCCCTCTTTGAAGCTATACAGGGTACAGATCTGTTGTGAGGAAATAAAAGGTGGCTTGATATTGTATATGTGGTTAAAAAGAGTTGATAGGTTGGAAATTAAAGCACTTGAATTGGGTACTGTGATGAACACATTTCACACTTTACAAGACCACTTTGCAGTTCGAACTTATAGTTTATCATTTGATAGGAGGACTACTATATAGCAATTAATTGTTTATACACACACAATCCCCACAGTATAGCTGTAAGCAGAGAAGTTAAAAATCTCTTCTGTTCAGAGAGTTAGTACAGCTAAAGAGACAAAGACACTGCATTTGAAGTACCAAGACCACTGGCCTAGGTTTTTCCCTCTCCTGCTCTCTTGCTCTTTGGCCTTGGGCAAGTCATTTAATGACTGTCTTATCTGTAAGATGGAGATAGGGCTAAGTATCACAAAGAATAGGCAAGGGTTTTCAAGGTAGCAAATGCTGATGAGACTGCTATGCAAATGCAAATCATGATTCTTCTCAAATATTATGAAAATAAGTACTTAGTAGAGTAAAATTTTAGAAATAGCCTGCCTTGCTTGGCTTTAACATGATGATTCATCTATTTTCTTATTTCATTGTCAACTACTCAATGTTACTCAGCTAGTAACCTTTGAACTTTTAGATTATGATATATATATGTGCTAGTTTTATCAATATAAACTGACTTGCATATTTGACAGTATGTCAGATATTCTGAATGCTTCTGACTGAAATAATCACAACTGGAAATTAAAATTACATGTCTGTGTATATATGTATATGTGTGTATAAAATCTATTCATCTACACATATAATAGAGAATATATAAGAATTACATATAATGCATGCATATATATGTTTGTATTGTATTCATGTACATAGATATATACACAGAGAAAGAGAGATGATAGATGTTATACATCTACATATATTATATGTAAGTTTCTTGGAGTTTCTGGATCCAATTCCAATGAGTGAGGAGATCCCCCTCACACAACGCTGAGCAATTCTCAGACATCAACAGAGTGCTAACTAAATTTTGACACTGTCTACTCATATATAGCATCAGATTCCACTGGCTAAGGGTTTAATCTACAAGACTGCCCCTACCCCTGACTTCAAAGGCCAAAGATAAGCCCCAAGCTGTTACCTGTGCTTTGATGGATGAGCTAGGTTAGAGTTTCCAGTGGTTTCCTTATTAAGTTTGATTAATTTGCTAGAGCAGCTCACAGAACTCAAGGAAACACGTTCATGAGTTTATTAAAGGATATGATAAAGATACAAATGATACCAGATAAAGAGATACACAGGGTGAGGTCTTAAACAGAGGAGCTTCTACCTTCATGGAGCTTGGAGCCAGATTCCTTGGCAGATGGGAATGTTCTGGGTCCCCAAGCATGGAAGCTCTCTGAAAAGAAGGCCAAAAAGCTGCCCTTGAGTTTTTATGGAGGCCTTATTATATAGTCATGGTTGACTAAGTCATTGGCCATTGGTTGATTCAACTTCTGCCCCTCTCTCCTTCTCAGACATCACAGAATGAAATGGAAGTTTCCAGCCTTAATCACAAGGTTGGTCCCACGCTTGGGCAATCAGTCCCTACCCTTGGGTGGGGCTTAAAAGTCATCTTCATTAATAATAAGATAGCCATTGCATCTTTATTGCTCTAAAGTGTTTTCCAGATGAAGACCAAATATAGCTGAAAAATACATTTGTTCATCTTAATGACCAAATATATATTTCTTATAAATCTTTCTATATAGGATATATAGAGATAGATAGATAGATAGATAGATAGATAGATAGATAGATAGATATGGATATATAAGTATATACATATTAGATATATAGATATATATGTATATATACACAAACATGCATATATTTCATTACTTGTTTGGCACACAAAGCTTCAAAGAAGCTATGAACAATGTAAAAGCAGGCCATTTGGGAAGGCACTTGTTTGGCCCTTGAGTTTCTGCCCAACTCTAGGAAACCTGTGATTTTGTGTTGATGGAGAACAGGGAAGAACAGGAAATAAACTATAGGGTGGAATGTCTAAAAAGAAACCCATTACATAGGTAGGCTCTAGAACAATTATAGAGTTAGTGTATAAGTGAATAAGAAAAGTCAAGCTTCAAAGTATGGGTATACAATAAGAGACTGTAAAGAATGACAATGTAGATTTGAAAATGATCCAAGGACTTGTAGAAATAAGAAAATCAATAATAATACTCTGACTTTTTTTTTTTTTAATACTATGGCTTTTATTCTTCCCTTGATTGGAAGTCTGTAAAGCACTATAAGATATCAAGAAAGAAAAAAAATAAATACATATTAGAAAGGAAGGAAAAAAACATTCATACATATTGAATGATGATATGATCGTCAACATAGAAATTGAGGAAGAACCTGTGTGTCAGTTACTAGAATTAATAAGAGGATAAGCAAGATGAATCAATACAAAACCAATATATAAATATATTAAATTGTATTCAACAGCAACAGTATATTAGACAATACATTTCAAACATAAAATATTCCACTTAACATCAAACTGATAAAGTACCCAGGAATAAATCCACAAAAAAATGCAAGCTTTTGATGTAAATAGGTATTAGATCTTATCAAAATACATTTTTAAAAAATCTAATTAAGTTGAAATATAGCCAATGTTTATGATTGAAAGACTCAATGCTATAAAAATATACTTACCCTAAGTTCAATGACATTCCAACCAAAACTCCAACATAAAATTGTATAGAATTTAATGAGCTGAATCTAAAATTTGCTTGGAAGATTTGGTTTAGATTATCTAAACCAAAAATAGTTTAGATAATTCTGAGAAAGAAGATTCAAAGTAGATAAAATGAAGATAGAAAAAAATACAAATATTACAATCTAATATAAAACTAAGATATTAAGACAGTGCTAAACAAATAGTCAAATGGAACAGAATGGAGACAGAACAGACATGTGCATATATGGAATTTTGATTTATGACAATGTAGATATTATAGATCACAGTGGAAAGAATATTTTTCAAATTTATTTTTAAGTAATTTATCCTAAGATAATTGGCTACCCATAAAAAAATGAAACTGAATCCATAATTCATATATGCACAAAAATCAAATCTAGGTAGATTAAAAACTTAAATGTGATGAACATACTATACAAATGTTAAAAGACAAGTTGAGGAAACATTTATTATACATATAATGCACAGAAAATTAATATCTACAAGTCATTAAGAAAAAGAGAAACAACTCAGTAGAAAATTGGACAAAAGAGTGAACAGACATTTCATAGAAGGGATAACACAACAGGTTCTTAATAATACGAAAATATGTTCCACCTGGTTATCAAGCAAGAAAATTCAAATTAAAACCATCTTGATACCTTTTAACATATAGAAGATTGGGGGAAAATTGAAATGGATAATTCCGATATTGGTTAGAATGTGAGTTGACTGGAATTCTCACTTATCCAGGGGATGTGTATAATTGTACCCATTTGGAAACAGTTTGGCATCACCTAACTAAAATTGTACATTTATACATTCTCATCATCAGCATACACTCTATTATAAGCCTGTAAAAAAAAAAATCTTGTATGAATCCATGGCAACTGTTTTCTAAGTTATAACAAAATTTTTAGAAATAGTTAAACTGTTGAGCAACCATAAAATAGATACATGCATCTGAACTATCAAAAAAATGGTATATTAGGGCAGCCCTGGTAGCTCAGAGGTTTAGCGCCGCCTTCAGCCCAGGGTGTGATCCTGGGGCCCCGGGATCGAGTCCCACATCGGGCTCCCTGCATGGAGCCTGCTTCTCCCCCTGCCCGTGTCTCTGCCTCTCTCTCTGTGTCTCTCATGAATAAATAAAATCTTTAAAAAAAAAAAAAGGTATATTATATACTAGTACAAAATTAAATTTCAGTTACAAACATCTATATAGACTAAGGAAAAAATTATAAACCAATTGGAATATGGTTCCATTTATACCCATTTCGATTTAGATTAAATTGAACCCTATATTATGTAGTATTTTATGGAAATATAAAAAAGCAAAGTGAAGGCAAGAGGATGATCAAAATAATATTCAGAAAGAGAATAAACTTGCTTGGTAAGGAGGCAATAGATTAAGGGATTCTAATTGACTAGTTAATATTCTGTTTCTTTGGCTATGTGGTAGCTAAAAGGAAAAACATTTTATTATTCTTTTAACAGTAATAGACACATGTTTTATATGCTTCTCATATATATATTTCATAATAAAGAATAACAAGATGTCATCCAAATTTAGTTTACTCCTACGTTAATTTAACAGTTATTGAATGCCTTTAATCTGTCGTTGTATTGATGTTAAATTGAATAGACAATTCTGTCTTTTCAAAAAGCTAAATTTCTAGTATGGCTATAGACAAGCACACCAGAAACAACTTTACAGTATTATCACACATTCCATGATAAACCTGTGCACAGAGAAAAAACAGTTAATCTGGTCTGGAGTTTGGAGCTTGGTGAGTTCATAGAAGACTTCCTATAGATGTGACAGCTGAGCTGAACATTGAAAAATGCATGAGAAGGTGTTAACCAAGAGAACAGTCCCAAGAAATGCATTCTAGGAAGAGGCAAACGTATGTGAGGAGACATACATAGAGAAAGCAGGCTTTTTAAAGAACTTGATAAAACTGGTAATTTGCTGGCAATCACCATCTGATTGCCTAAGTCCTTTGGAATGAAAAAACTATTAGATTCTTGAGGGGCAAAGAATAAAGAGTCTTAGAAGCTGTCAGCATCTAGTCCTTTTTAAGCATGGTGACATGGCATTTTCCTATTGACCCAACACTTAATCAGGAAGCTACCAAAGGTATCAAAAGTTCTAAACTTCTTTTTTTTACCTTGATGTTATACCAACAGAGTGGGTCTGGAAAGTTGATTAGGCAAGAAACTTATGTTTTAAATTAAAACTGGTTCGACACCTTAAAAAGATAAAAGGATTTTAAAAATTCTCTCCTACTGTCTTATCATAGAAGTAGAGTTACTCAATAAAATAAAGGAAATTATATATTAAAAAGAAAAACAAAAACAAGCCTTGGAAGGTTCAGAGAAGGCCAATGTTAATCAGAAATAGATACACAAGGAAGGCAAGAAGCTAAATTAAGAAATCTCTTCCTCTTAACCCTAACACATCCAACTTAAAGCACAGTGATTAAAATAGTGAATATTTTAAAATGGGAGAGGGAACTTACAAAAACTGGCAAAAGAACTGAGAAAAGTTTATCCTAGAAAAAGAGAGACTCAAAAGTGAAGAAAATTGGTGTTCAGTCCATTGGTCTTGGATAATTACAGTGAAGTAAATTTTGGAGTAATATAAGGAAGAACTTTCTGACCATTCGAACAGCCTAAATATGAGATGCCTGGGTAGGGCAGTTGGTTGAGAGGCTGACTCTTGGTTTTGGCTTTAGGATTGTGAGGTCAAGTCCTACATTGGCTCGGTGCTCATCACAGAGTCTGCTTCAGATCCTCTCTTCTACTCCCTCTCCCCCTGCCCCTCCCACTCGTGTTCTCTCTCTCTCTCTCTCTCTCTAAAGTAAATAAATAAACCTTAAAAAAATAGCCTAAATAGAAGATGAATTTGAGTTTTCTGGATGTGGTGAGGTCTCTATCACTAGGACTATCTTAGAAGAAACTAGATAGCAAATAGGCAGAAGTAATATAGAGGTGCTATCAGATTCAATGAATATTACAGTCTCTTCTAAACTATGGACTTTTTGAGTATTGGTTTTCATATTTTCTTTCCATATTTTTATAGTATCCATTTGTAACAGAGCATTTCATGACAGAGAATTTTAAATAATGCCACTTCTGAGATGAATACATGGTTATATATAAAATTTTATAGAAATAGAAATTACAACAATGAACACAAGTCATCTCTTCACTCACATGAAGTTTATAATTTGAATAGTACAATATGATAAAACATGAAATACCTGTTGAGATATTCTTAATAATAAATTGACTCAAAGCTGAATTGCTATGAAAGCTGTACAATAACTTTAGTCCTTGTCTAGGCCACTACAGGGAAAATGGTTCAGGTCTCTGCTGCCCTCTGACTCCCTAGACCAGCAATAACTTTCCCACATGGTAAGAATGTTGTATGAGGGAGCAGCCTGGGAGGCTCAGCAGTTAGGGCCACCTTTGGCCCAGGACATGATCCTGGACACCCCGGATCGAGTCCTACATCGGGCTCCCTGCATGGAGCCTGCTTCTCCCTCTGCCTGTGTCTCTGCCTCTCTCTCTCTCTTTCTCTCTCTCTCCCTTTTTTTCTTTCTCCCTCTCTCTCTTTCTGTGTCTCTCATGAATAAATAAATAAAATCTTTAAAAAAAAAAAAAAAAGAATGTTGTATGAGGAAGTTCAAACCTGTTGCTCAGGATTCCACTAAGTTACAGAAAAAGAGAACCTAAAAAATATAGACTGTCTATGCAATTTGTTTGTGATTATTGCAGAAAAGTCACATGTATCAGTTGATGGACATCTACAAATGATAGTTATAATTTAAAAGGCCTTTACAACAACAAATAGTATTTTTAAAAAGAACAACACATTCTTCTGAGTCTTTAGAGGACTTAAAATAGTTCAAAAAGTCAGCGCTTGAAAAATGTGCAAATTTAGTACATCACAGTAAAAAGTCAGGACCTAAAAATCCAACCACCCTGAAGCCAATTATGTTTTTGCTTTTCTTTGCAGTAACCAAAAATCATTCAAATCCTTCACATCCTGCATGAATTCAAGCTACAATATGAAAAGAGTTGTTTATGATTTCCAAATACACCTGGATGGTATATTTCATACTTCCTTCTCCATCTTCAATCAAGCTGTTAATTTATGTTCTATCTGAAATTTCATGTATATTTGTATGATTAAAGGATATTGTAAAATTTCTCTTTGAAAACCATTGGACAAAATGATCTTTATGATCCTGTACAGCTTTAAATTCCATGAGATCATGAACTGTGCCTGACTTTCACACCTCCAGTCTCACTTCTCAGCACTGCCTAACAGTACTTAAGAGCTATTACTGTATAGAAGAATGAATAAATAAAAGGTGAATTAATTCATAGTGCTATAGTTAAATCCCATAAGGGATATACAGAGCATTACCAAGAAGTATCCTTTAAATGTTTGGTTATAAACACAAGTTCATTCATTTACCAAAATTAGATTGAATACTTACTGTGTGCACGCGCTATTCTACAAGGGTGGAATACATCAACAAAAGGACAGACAATAAATAACACACAAATAAATACAAAGATTGGTAGAAGGTGATGGCCACTATAGAAATTAATAAGTAAAATGTGGAACAGTGTATAAGGGTGCTCAGGATGGCCCAGGCTGTGGAGGTGGCAGGTGCTAATAGTAGTGTGGGCTTGGAAGACTTCATTGAGAAAGTGACATATGATCAAAGATCTGAAGATGGTAACCAAATCAGCCATGCAGGATACCTGCTAGAAAAGAATTCTAAGCATACGAAATAGCTGGTGCAATGTCTCCAAGGCAGGTGCACACAAGTTATGCACAAGGAACAGGAGAGGAGGACAATGTTTCTAGACTGGAGTGAGCAAATACAGGATAGCAGAAGATACTATTTTCTTAGTCAGCTTGAGCTGCCACGAAAGAAATGTACTGTGGCTTAAACAACAGAAATGTACTTCTGACAGTTCTGAAAGCCAGAAATCCTCAATCCACATCCCACAGAGATGGTTTCTGAGAGCCCTCTTCTTGGCTTATAAATGACCAACTTCTCACTATCTACTACTTAACTAGAAATTACAATCAGAATATTATCCAGGTTGGATGCATCCATCTTTGCAAAACAATCACCCTTTGCTTGGGGCACATGAGTGGCTCAGTTGGTTAAACGTCCAACTCAATTTCAGCTCAGGTCATGATCTCAAGATGGTGAGATCATGCCCCAAGTCCAGCTCTGTTCTCAGTAGAGAGTCTGCTTGCGATTTTCTCTCCCTCCCTCTACACCTGCCCCCATGCTTGCGGGCGTATGCTCTCTCTAAAATAAATGAATCTTTAAAAATAAACAAAACAAACAGCAAATCAATCTCTCTGTGTGCTCACATGACTTTTCCTTGGTGAGTGCATGTATAGAGAAAGGGAGAGATCTTTCTCTCCCTTCCTCTTCTTCTAAAGCCACCATTCCCAGGACCCCACCCTTACAATCTTATTTTGTGCTGACTACTAGCTTAAGTCCTGTCTCCAAACATAGTCACATTGAGGGTTAAGGCTTCAATATATGAATCTGGATGGAGATGGAGGAGAATCTCCACAGTAGACATCAACAAAATAAAGTTTGGGGGCAGATCATATCATATAGGGCCTTGTAGACCAAGATAAAGGTGTGGGCTCATTATCTGTGGAATTTTCTATGCAAGGGAGTCTTATAAATCTGACTTCTGTCAGGCCATAGAATTTATTCTTCCCATTATTTTTGTCTTTTGACTTCAGGGCTGAAATGGCAAGAGACAAAAGCTAAGAAGATACTCAAACTTGAGTCTCAAATGTCAACTTTGAATACTGGTTTTGAATATAATTGGAATAATTTGCCTGAACTTATTAATTGAATTCTATATCACAAACCTTGGAATTAAAGTCCTTTAATTTAACATGCAAATCTATGCAGAAGCATGCAAAACAGTATTCATAAAGCGACTGAAACATATCTTCAGGCTTTACTATAGGGGTCAAATAATGGAGGTGGCAGGGAACACAAATTCTTTAGGGAGAGTTTTTGTGTGACCTGCTATCCAAAACATATATTGGATGTATACTGGTAAACTGACCAGTTACGCCAAAAATGAGGTGAGATTCTGTTCAATTTAATTACATCAATTCCTACTGCATGCTTACAGCGTATACTAATAGTCTAATAGATAATGTACAAAGATGCCTAATCGTCACCAAGGATCAACTATCGAGCACATATATGCCAGGAGTTTTTGGCAGAGCACCCCTCCATTTAACTAGAAAGTACCCTGTCCACTAAAAGAATATAATTCAGTTTTTATTCAATGTCACTAAGAAGAAAATAAATGTAAGGTAGAGGAAGTACTTACTGTTGTACCTCAGAATTACTATCAAAACTGAGTTCCTTGTAAAAATTTTATAAGCATGTATTATTTTCAATCTTATAATAATAATAATTAAAATAATAGTAATACGGTCATCAAGAGTGACTCACAATGTTTTATTCCAAAGCCAGTTTTCTTTACGTGACAGAATAATAGCACCTCCCCGTCAACATCTGCCACTGCCCCCTCCCAACACCTCCTACACTGCAAATCTATGAGAAGGAGAAAAGGAAGAAATTGCACTCATTTGTATAGCAGTCCAAGCAGTATCTCACAGATCAACTGTTTAATCTTCTCATTTTACAGATGAGGAAAGAGACCCAGAGAGGTTAAATAGTGAAATGCGAAATTGAGATGATTTGCTCTCACACAGATTGAATGGCTTCATCCCTATACCACCCATTCAGCTCCATATCTAGTCATACAAATAAATGAATAATTTTTAAAAAGCGATTTTTGCACCATAAGACTGACTAAAATATACTCTTGGCTGTAAGCTTTACCAATCAAGCACAGATTTCAACCCTAAATAAGTGGAATAACATTTTCTCACGATGGTCAGACTACAAAATTTCTATAATTTATGTGTGTTAGCTAGATCTACAAGCTATTTCACTGGCATTTTTTGTTAAAGTTCACCCAGGAAAAGCTGGCTAGTCTTCCATCCTATCTCAGACACATCCTCTAAATCAGTTTTCAAACACTAAACGGAGAGAGAGAGAGAGAGATTCAAATAAAAAATTTGCATCCATGCATAGATTTCTCTAAATGAGGAATTTTACACAAGGTAGACCTGTGCTCTTTATCTACACTAAACCATATTACCAACAGAATGCCTTAAGAACAAAAAAGGAAGGCTGCAAATGACCTTAGTTACGACCCCATGCACCCAAGGGTCATTGCTCTATTGCAATCAGTGCTTATTGTTACAGTAATAAGGTTGTGACTTCCATAACACTGTCATGAGTTATAACCCTGAAAGCAATATGAAGCAAAGAAACCAGCAAAGCTGACCCAACAAAGACAGATATAAAATTAGCACTGGACTAGAGATAACTTTATGCCAGTTGCTAAGGGCAACGTACAACTGATGGATAATGTAATAACACACATTAAGCCACACTTATACTAAATAAGTTCACAACATCATTAATATCTGTAGCAGCAGGGGCACCAAGCTGACTGAGGCAAGCAAAGGTGTTGATGATGACTATACCTTAGGGAAAGGCCTAACCACTTAATGACCTGATCGGATGCATCACAGGAAGGGGGGGGTGGGGAGGACACTCTGGTTTCTGCTTTATTTGTCCTTGCTTTTAAACTTAAACAGCCCCTGTAAGTCTGTTCCTCTCTATTGCTGCCACATTTTACATGCCCCTCTTCCTGAAGATAAGGGATACATCTTTATTTTTATAATCTTATGGACATACATCAGCAAGTCCCTTAATTTCTAGTGTGTCCGACTGCTCTTCCCCACGCATAGGCTGCTTCTTTGGTATTCCTATTATTTTCCTCTTTATCTCTCTCTCTCTCTTTTTTAATTTTATCTCCTTTTCAGAAAGATTGAAAACTGGTTTCTGTGAAGCACACCCCTGACTGTCTTATGCTCTACATCAGAATGGAGTTGGGAAGGGGGAGCAGGTGAAAAGAAGAAAAGAAAATAGAGTGTGCGTGGACCTTGTATATGTATGAAGGCTATCTCTTGACAAAATCAAGATGGCAAAAGCAGAGTCTGGCAACTACCACTTCTTTAAATTCATCGTTCTCTGTTCTGAGGTTTCCAGCAATGTGATTAACTAGACCATTCAGTATGGCATGCCAAATCTGGACCCTTCTTTGTCTTTCTTCCCTATGAATGTCCTCACCATCATCCCCTTAGGAGCCAGTTGACATAATAACTTAATAACTGGTGCTAATTATTTTGAGTCCTTCTGATAGACAATGCCTTGATGAGAAGGAGTGAATTAAATCACAGTAACTTTAGGCCTTATGACAGAATCTGAAATCTGGAACAGAAATGGCTTGAACATGGGATAGTCTAGCTTCCTTAAATAATACTCTCTAGTAGTCAGCAGTTCTGTGTCCTGTAGAATGGGCTTGACTTATATGAAACCACAGAGACAGAGGATGATAAAACTTTCAAGGACCTTAGAGATGAGCTAGTCAACCACTCTTGCTTTGCATTTGAGAATCTAAGTAGCTTGGCCAAAATCAGATAGCAGTGATTGTAACCACAGCAGTCCTAGGGGGTTCTTAACAAATAATAACCTCAGAAACAGGTGAGCATTTTGAGATCTGTTGATGAAAAACATGGGCTCTGGATGTCCGATTGTCTAGATTTGAATCCTGGGACCAGCATTTCCTAAGGTTCTCTAACTTTGAGCAAAGTACTTAATCTCCATGTGTCCTTTTCCTCATCTGCAAAATTGGATTAAAAAAAATGATCAATTTCATCGGACCAATGGAATGGCTATGAGGATTTAATAATATAATAAATGTAAAGCACTTAGCCTGGAACATGGTAAGTGCTCAATAAATTTTATGTCGTTATAAAGGAATGGCAGAGAAGTCGACAGGGGTGGTCTATACTCAGTGCCATCTTCTTATCCTTCTATCTTGCATCTAAGTCTTCCCTCTCCTTTCACTACAAGTTCATTGCTCTCTTCCAAGAATGCTTCATTAGGGTCAAGACTAGGTTTTGTTCATGTTGTAAATGCAATTCCTAAAATAAATCGAGACACAGAGGAGGTACTTGATAAATACTGGTAGAACAAATGCACACTAGGTCTGAAACCTGCACGATCTCCCATAACAGATACAGCTGTGTTAAACTTTGTCAGAAAGACCATGTCTCTTTCATTTTTTTTTTAAGTCTTTTGCTGTAACAATTTATTCCTAAGATATTTTTGGAAATTTGCCTTTCCCTCTATAATCCCCAATATCTGTGGCTAAATCACCTTCATGTTTCCCCAGAAACTGGCACCCAAACAGCTCCGTGCTTATAGCATATAGGAAGGCGTGGTGACGTGCCAGCATTGCTGCACCAAGCATGGTGCTTTGTCATCTGCAGAAACTAATATTTTTGCTGAATTGAGTCAAAACATTGAAAGTTTAAATATCAGAATTGGAGTCTCAAGTTTACAATTAAACATGTATGTAATCTTGGACAATCTATAGTTTCTCTGGGCCTTAATTTCTGTCTCCAGAAAAGTGAAAAATTAGATTAGATGATTTACTTCTTTTTTAAAAAAAGATTTATTTACTCATTTTAGGAAAAGAGAAGAAGTGAGAGAGAGAGGGAGAGAGAGAGAGAAAGAGAGAGAGAGAGCATAGGGGGGTAGAATCTTAAGTAGACTCTGCCCTGAGCATGGAGCCCAACACAGGGCTCCATCTCACAACCCTGAGATCACGACCTGAGCTAAGAACCAAGAGTCAGACGCCTAATCGACTCCAACACCTAAGCGCCCCTGCATGATTTATTTCCAAGGTCTTTTTCATTCTAAGGACCCTAGGATCCTTAGGAAATATACTTGCTTTGTAACTAACAAGCTTTTATAAATGTATGTTTGGTGTCCTGGAATTCCACTTTAATAGCATTTACTCTGAAAGCTATAGAACCTCATGGTCTTTTTCCAATTACAATTTTGGAGGGACTGCATTGTTGTATCCTAAGATACTGTCTTCCAATTCATACCTCAGACTCCCAATTACACTAACTGGAAGTCCTAGTTATAGGCCACACATTAACAAGGCTTATGAGTGACAAGAAACATTGCCAGGAAGATATTTCTGACATGATTTCATGCTCAGGAGCACAGCAGTTTGTGGTTCCTATCCATTAGAGACATCTTATTGAATATTGAGGACACTAGCAGCCATATTACGAATGCTATTCATGACATAAGAACCTACATAGCTAATTCCTTCATTCTTCTTTATTAAACTTCCCTATTTCACTCTGGCTCAAGTAAATTCTTAGTATGATCTACCTCGGTTTCCTTGACTATAATGATAACAATAACAATATTTATTTTATTGATTTGTTCGAAGGGTCAGGAGAAAATAAAACTGCAACTTCACTATTAAAACATCCTATAAAATGTTGAGTATTCCCTCAGCTTTCCTTCTGTTCCAGTTTTGCACCTGCAACAAAATCCTAGGATCACGTTATTTACTATAGTGAAACAAACGTTGAAAGAAGTAGCACAAAACCTAGTATCAATCCAAATTGACAGCAGACACTCGAATGTGAAGCCTATAACCTTAAATGTGTATTTAGATTTTCTGAGACTTGTGTTTAAAAAAAAATCTATAAAACTGTAATACAATTCTGTCTAGAATGATGATCACAAGAGATAATGTAAGTGAAATATTTTTAGCTATAAATATTTTCTAGAATAAAATACTTATTTTTCATTCTGAGGCTTAAAGGTTTAGCTCTGGACACACATTAAGCACTAAATAAGAATGTGACAATACAAACAAGCTGAGTGGGAAAGAACCATAAGGATTAATTCATTTTTATTTTCAAGTGCAGAGACTTAGTGATGGATAAATTTAAGCCTTCAAGAGTTATACTAAAACATATATGTCAAAAAAAAACATATGTCAATATACTGACTGATAGTGCACTTTGTTCTTCCAGAAATGTCCAGGGGTCTGGATCCACTCATGATGATGCAGGAGTAGATAGATAATCCACACAAGGTCCCTAAGTCACGAGAAAAGTGAAGTAATAGTGTGTTGACCTAAAACGATTTATGTATGTAAAAATAAGAAATTGTTATTTAAAAAAAATGAAAGACATGATGGCACTAGCACAACTCATGGAAGGAGAATAAATGGGCACTATGGGAATTCTATCACATAATAGAAAAATCTTTGATATACAATAGATCATAATGAGACCATCCATCAAATCAGTTTGGGCACTGATCACTTGTATGAGCTCCACTGTAAATTAATTTAACACTCATTTTATAAATTTAGTCTTAGTACTGTTCAAAGCACTGAGCCTTACTCTGTCTAAAAGAACTGCCTCTTCCAATACCAATAATGTCTCTAATCAATCTGTTAATGGAGGCACCTCAGACTTTCAGTTTCAGCCAATTACTTATAGGGAAGTTGGTGCACTGCCTCACTTAAGACAGCGTAATAGTACTGGGGCAGATAATTTAAATTTAAAGCTTCTTAAGCCAGCTGCTTCATTAAGAGGTAAGCCAATAACTGATATTTTTAATTTAACATTCTTTTCTAGAGATCTCCTATTAATTGGGATGTGTGCCAGGGTAATACCATCATAAAGGAAGAAGTAAAACAGGCTTGAAACTGTGTAGTGGAGAAACAAAAGAAATTGATCTCGGGTTATTTTTCACAATCCAAATGATTCACTTGGTAGTTACCAAATACTGAATCTAAACTCAAATGCTTTGAAATGGAAGGAATAAAAAGATTGTGAAAGAGGATGCAGGGGCTATGGAAATTCAAATCAGCAGCAAAAAGAGGGGGAAATGACCCCAAATAGGGTACTCTCTGAAGGTTAAAAAGATAATGAAATATCAGATGATATTTCTCTATATGATTTTACCATCTGGTTTTTAGATGACTCACACATTAAAAGTTTCTGCTGGACACCTTAGCTGATCCATATGGAGATTAGACAGAGGAAGAGGAAACAATTAGTTAATACAAGATGGAATGTATTAATGTGCTCAGATACACATAAACAGAATGAGCACAATCACAGTTCAGAAAAGAAAGAGCATAGTGTGGGTAGGTCTTCAAAAAATTTCTGCTTACATATTGGCTAAAAGACTTTTCATCATAGTTAATTGGTTTCATAAAATGAAATTTTTGGTATATTGTAAAACTGAACATTTATTAAAGACAACAGCTGGATCATTTGGTAAAATGTATCCAAAAGACCCTAAATATCATGTCAGTTTGATAGCAAACAAATCCATTTGAAAAGCTACATAAGTAAGCTTTCCTCTAAATCAGAAATTTTATATTATATCCTCCACCTCTTGGATTCATATTCCATTTCAATTACCATATACAGTCATATTCTAATGTAACATATTCTATGCTTGTCTTCTCTGTCACAAATTGTCAATGAAAATGTAAATTGAAATTTATTTTTATTAAATTTCCTTTGGTTCTAACTTAGACTTAATGTTACAATCTCTTTGGCTTGATATTATACAATTTGAGTTATTTATTAAATATGAAAAGTAAACCACTAGAAATGATTTCTTAATGAAATGGGTAGATTATCATTTTTGATTAAATTATGTATCATAAAAGAAAATTATTTGTAAAATGATAGTGGAATCAATAACAATTCTATTCCTATTTTTTTGTTTGTTTTCACAAAGTTTCTGCTGAGAAAATGCATTCCTATAAAAAAAGGAGAAGTGAATAGGAGGGGTTTTATCGTAGCAACACTACTCAACTCTATGAATGTTTGCCAAGGTACATATACATAATCACATTGTGATCTATCATCATTTTTAGTGATCTATTAGCTGACAATTCAATTAGATTTTTCTTCTGTTTTGTTGAATGCCACAAATGGTTCCATAAATGCATATTATTCAGTCACTTGAATCTTTTACTTTCTCTGTTTCAGCAAAGAGTCTGCTAACACTTACCAGAAAACTATGAATTAGACCTGTTCCTCTTCCACTTAGAGGCACCTTGTTTGACTGGATAAATACAAAGCTAGATAAAAGTTTTAAATGCTTTTATGTCAACACACGGCTTTAAATACAATTTCATCAAAAGCTTGGAGCTACAGATTTAGTTCATTCAGTTTATGGAAATTGCACATCATATGACCTGATTGATATGAATTACAGCAAGTATTTATTTTCAAACCAATCAGCCAAGTCAGATTTAATTTCCAGCACAGCAAACTGACTTGATTTTTCAATCCACATAAATATGTTAATATTCATGCCCATGACAAGCAGCTAACTTCTGAATTCTCCACGTAAGTAGGTAAATAGATGATAGATGATGGTACATACTTAAGTCAAGAAAACTTTGTCATAAGTTTATTTCTGGACAAAATAAGTCAAATCTGTGTTTCTTTCTCTTTTTTTTAAAGATTTTATTTATTAATTCATGAGAGACGTTGAGAGAGAGAGAGAGAGAGAGGCAGAGACACAGGCAGAGGGAGAAGCAGGCTCCATGCAGGAAACCTGATGTGGGACTCAATCCCAGGACCCCAGGATCATGCCCTGGGCCGAAGGCAGGCGCTAAACCACTGAGCCACCCAGGGATCCCCCCAGTGTTTCTTTCTAATACTTTCTTCTGTTTGCTTTCATGAGTCTCGCCCTGAGGATTAATACATCCTTTAACAAAATCAGGAGATGAAATAGGAAAAGTAGTTAAAAGGAAATTACCACCATTTCCATTGCTCTACACTAAAGATATCCAAACACATGTCAAAATATTCCAATTCTAATTCTACATTTTCCATATAAATATATATATATATATCAGAAATGAAACATAATGTTCCTCCATATACATAGATATTTTTGTAGCATAGATTATTGATTATCCATATCCATAAAGGGAGGCAATAATGAGAGAGCGTCCAAATGGGAGACTAAGATCACATTTGTAGTATGACTTAATCATTAAAGTGACTATAGTACTAATACTCCCCATTTAGAAAATCCGTATCATCTTTAAAGTGTTTTCCCATCAGTGTCAGTCCAGGTGCAGCCAGGAAACACAGAGCATTCTTGTTCTTTCAAAATGACTGAATTTAATGCAGTGAATTTGGAATATAGCTAGTAAGAGAACCAAGAAAGCATTTAAGACATGGTGAGGCAACAAAGAGATGGGCAGATGCTGGAAGCTGCTACCCCTAGGGCTAGAGAGACTACAGGAGGAAGTGATACCACCAGAATGTGGAAGCATTACCACTTGGCAAGAATGCCAACCCAGTGGGAGCCATACTCCTGGAGGTGAGATCCTGGAGAAGATGGCTGGCTGGTGCAGGCTGGGACCAAGGAGGAGCCTCAGCCAGACATGCTACCTAAAGAAGGGGAAACAGAAGACCAATATCCAGGCCTTTCCATAACACTCCTTACTGAATTTTTAAAATCTGCTTCCTATTGGCTGAAACTATGAAGTCAGAAAACAAGAAAGCGTTTATAGTTTCCTGAAATACAGAGGGGCAAGGAAAGAGCAGAGACTGGATCAGAGAGCAAACACATAATTGGCGGGCACAGCATCCATCATTCGATTCTTGCAACCACTTCATGACCTAGATGACATATTCCAAGGATTCTTTGGTTTCTTTTTTTCTCCCCTTTTTAAAAAAAAAAAAAAAAAAAGATAAGGCCATCAGAGTTGAAAAAGTTCAAGCTGCCAAGAAGAGTTGAATCTGAACCTCAAACTTGGGCCTTTTATTCTAGGGCTCTTTCAAGAACAAGACAGAGCTTGATATACCATTTTACTTTTTCAGATTTAGGCTTATGGGGGAAAAATATGCCTTGTGGACATTTGGGTTTAAAATAAGGAAAGGCGACACAATGAAATGAGTTCCATTGTTGCCAGCGTACTGTATTGAGATTATTCATTCTGCTTATGAATCAATAACCTAAGTATAGAATTTGTAATTAAGTACATGATAAATATCTATAGTGTTAAAGAACCTCTAACCAGGACTATCATTTATCTTCTCAGCAGAGGAAGGAAAAGCCAGATTCACTAATGACTTAATGTTGCCCCAGCCTTGTAAGTAGGCTATTGCTACAAAAGCATATTCTCATGAGTATTCTCTGAAATAACAGAAAGGTGGTTTATTGTGGAGATAGATTGGGGATGGTTTCTCTTACAGCCTCTGCTGTAGCTCTTCTCTCTGCAGGATAATAGGACACTCGAGAAGAGAAGAGATAATATCAACTGTGAGAATCCTTAAGCAGGAGCCTGCGTGTTCCTGAAATTGTGTGTGTGTGTATCTGTGTAATTTTTGATCTGCAATAACTGTTGCATTATTAAGATGCACAGCAAAGATTCTATATTGTGTAATTCTTTTGCTTTTATCACACATTTTATTCTGACCTGAACTTGGAAATTTTGAATCTTCCTGTAGAGAAAAAGAAAGAAAATGGCAGACACTTGTTAGCTACTCCCTCTAAATACTGGCTCCCCATGCTACAGACCTTGGCAAATATTACAGTATATAAAATGACTCTCGGCTTTGAACTCCCAAGAGTTATTAAAGGCAAATATCTGAGTGATTTACTATCTTGCCAAGAAGAACCCTCGAAACCATAGGAAGCAGGGAGAAATATCACTGATGTTCAGAATTTTTGTCAGTTGTCTGCTGTTGACACTCAGGAGGTGACATTCGGGGAATGTTGAGTTTGTGGAGAGGATCACACAAACATTGCTGCAATTAATTATAGTCCTTTTCAGGGGCTTTGAGGACAGAATCCATTGTCAGAAGATACTGAACTCCCATAGAAGGAAATTAAATCAACATTTCCCCAAGGTGTTTAGGGCAATGCACATTTTTTGCAAAGTAGGGAAAGTTTAGCATCACTTATGAGTCTGAAACCTGTGAACAGTGAATCAAATTCTGAGATATGCCTAACCAATATCTTCCAAAGTCATCCAAGAGTGATTGGTAGTGTCATTGACAATGATAATGGCGTTTATCCAAAGAACAGAAGGAAGCAAAATTATGAAACTCTTGTTTTCCTTTTTAATTAGCAATATTACTTGGGGCTCCATAATTTTTTTCATTTGCCATGAAGGATATCATGCTTTGTGGACTATTATAAGTCTGCAGCTAGATTTCATTAAACAAGAAGAGTGGCTGTTCTCAGTTAAATGTATTCTGCAAGGATCAAGCCAGATTCCTTTTGGTATTAATTTTCTATTGCTGCTAACAAACTGCCATAAATTTCAGTGGCTCAAAACAGCACAAATTTATTATTTCATAGTTTATGTGGGTTAGGATTTTAGGCCTGGGTTAGTTAGGTACTGTGCTGAGGTCTCACATTTTGAATTCAAGTTGTCCACCAGACTGTGATTTCATCTGAGGCTTGGGGCCCTCTTCCAAACTCACAGGTTGTTGGAGGCATTCATTTTCCTGTGGCTGTATGACTGAGGTCCCAATTTCCTTGCTTGCCGTCTGCCGAGAACCACTCTCAGTTCCTAGGGGCTATCCTTGTCTCTTAGCTCCCTCCTTTACAATATGGCTATTTGCTCTCCTCTGGGTTGGCAGGAGAAAATCCCTGTGACACTTTATGTTAAGGGACTCATCTAATTAGGTAAAGCCCACCCAAGATAATCTTGACTAACTCCAAATCAACCAATAACCTAATCCTGAGAGTGCTGTCTCATCATATTCACTAATTCTGCTCAGACTCAAGGGGAGGGAATTATAGAGGGTGTGCACACCAAGGGGCATCAATCTTGGAGACTATCTTAGAATCTATCTACCACAATTTTCACGAATTCATTTTCCAGATTGTATATCTTAGCGTTCGTTAGAAAGAATAATTGTAACTATCTCAAAAGACCAAATACTTCAAGTAAATTCTTGCTAGGTGATATATCATAGTCACCATAAATTATGACCTTACATAGATAAATTTTGGAATTGTTAAAAATAATCACAACATCTGAATATATTTATACAGAAATATAATTGACCAACACATAATGCACATTCTTGATTAAACCAAAAATATACAAGGTCAAATGTTAGGTGTTAGCTATGTATTTCCATTTTTTCCCATGATCTGAGAAATCCTCTATTACTTATGATCACTTTTAATATATAAAATTTTAAACACAAGTAACAGCTCTATTACGATGTAAGTAGTCACTGCAGGGTATTATTTGGCTGTAAGCATGTGTGTCTAGGGCAAATGGTAAATGTGTATGTATTTTTAAGGTCAAAGAGTAAGGACAAAACTAAAAGTTTGACTCAGAGGATCAAGTCCTTAATCAAAGTGTGGTACTCCTGCATTAACACAGGCTTTGAAACCATAAGCTTTTGTTCTGTCATGTGCAAATGCTTGCAACTGACAAAAGAGCTAAAATGGTCATTTTTAGGTCATACCATCTAAAAGAAATGTTTTGTGTTTTAGTGTTTTTCATGGTACTACTTAAATAGCACTTATCAAAAGGAACAATATTCTTAACTAATGACCTTCATGGAATAAAATGGAATGGTGTCTTCCGACATTTTAGACATGATGTCGATCGAGCTCACGGTAGGTTCTAAAACAGCAATGAATGAAATATAGCTTTACGGTTTTATAAGCGTCTTCTTAGGAAAAGCAAGAAGGGAAAAGCAATTATTAACTGTGTCTGTTTTCAGAAAAAGAAAGCAGCAGTTTGCTGTTTTCAAATGGGCCAAGGAAATCAATTAGCATTTTTTAAATAGACAAGCAGTAGTCTTGGAAGAGAATTCAGGTATGTGAAAATAGTCCTGAATTGCCAACTAATTTCTTTTAGTAGTATGGAAAGATGAGTGTTTCTGTGTCTGTCTATACTTTATGGAATAATTTAGAGTCTACTCTGATTTAATGTGCTTTGCCTACTCAAAGAGACTGATGAAAGAAGTTTTATGTAAAAGTTTGCTACTGTGGTTATTGCTAAAATGCTACACGGTTGCTCTAAATTAATGATATTTAAACATTTCCCTCAGTAATTTTACTTCTCAATTGAAAGGAAGATACATTTTAGGAGTGTACTGTTTTTTATTCCTTTAAACTAAATGCTCCTCATAATACAAAACAGCACTCAGTGATCCATGCAGGCTTCCATTTATAATATTAATAGAAGACATGTTCCATGCTAATCCATCTCATTAATATTAAAGAAAGGACTCCAAGACTGGTGAGCACTTAATCATCTGCAATTAGCACCTAACTGTTAATTCTATGGAGGGCTCTTAGGGAGAGAAGCAGAAGAAGTAGCTCCCGTTTGCTAAATGTTAGTTGATTTAACTTAGAGTATTTAATTCTGGGAAAACTCAGTAATTAGAACAATTCATGTAGCTAGACAAGTTTAATTGATCAGTTAAAAATAAAAGAGTCCCCAACTGAGAGCAACCCGAGATATACATTTTGGAAATGTCCATGACATAGCCATTTTGCTAATTTATTTTATTAGGTTCTATGTACTTCTAGGCCAATGGACTTGGCATCTGAGCAGAGGTGAATAAACTTCCAGCTCAGGCTACCTCAACACAGATCCCAAAATCCAATTAGCAGAATGGGCAGGTTGTCTGGTTTGGCTCCAACTAGAGCAGCTTGCTTCCTCGATGTCAACTCAACCTGAAAAAAAAAATAATGCTTGTGAGGCTCCTACTTTAAGACTAAAAGAGCGTCAAGACCCAGAATAGGAGCTCTATGCCAATGACTTAGAGCAAAACCAAGCTTCCCACTGTGGTGTGGCCTCGCTGCTTTCCTTCTACATTCATCCTGCCATTTGATGGGCTCTCTCTCCCAGCTCTGAAATCTGCCTCTTTTATAGGAGCAGATCCTATTATCAATCATTTGTTGAAAACTTCTTGGAAGAAATCAAAGGCTTTGGGAGAATCTATCACAAAGCATTTGAAACGGACTTGACCACAGAGCAGCCATGCTTTAAGGAAAGGAATCTGTTTGCCCCGTTTTATTGACCCAATTCTTCTTAAAGCTACTTCCAGCACCATTTTTTTTCTCATCAAAGAAAAGCTGAGGTTGGCAGGATTCCTTAAAAGGCAGTGGGATTCCTTAAAATGAGCGGAGACAGGCTTGTCCATCTCTTCTGCTAATGTCATCTACTCAATTAGTAATGATGGAGTGCCCCCAGGACATACCACACCAAATGTTGTCTGTGGCGACCTTTAGCACCAGTTCCACTGCCAAGTCTAGCATATTAACCAGATCTAACTAAACATGATTCTGACAGTTTCTAATTACCGTGACAATCAAGGCATGTTTTTAACCAGTTGTTTTATTTAACATTTGCAAAAATTCTTGTCCTACTGGCTCACCATCTCTCCCACACACCTAGCTCATTTTGTGATGTGTTGTTATCTGGCAGTTGCTCTTCTTCCTTTCTGTGTGTTTCGTTGTTATTGTCGTTGCCCTCTCCCTAGCCTTAAACTTGACTCTGCTTCTATTCACATTTGCTAACAAGGCCATCTGCTACCTTTGCCAAATGGTAGGCTCTTCTTTTACAGCAGCTCTCCAGATGTGTGCGGGCACTACAGCTGCATAGCCATTGCAGATGGCATGGAGAAATCTGTTTTCAGCCTTCTGCCTTACAATATACCCTAATCTTCACCAGCTGTATTGAAGTGCCTCAGCCTTTAAGGATTTGGATGAAAAAACATGGGTAAAGCAACAAAAGCCTTTACCGGCAGACACATAGCAGCCATAAGGCTCCCTCGTGGCATAGGATAAACCAGAAGCAGCCCTCCAAACGAGTCCTGGTGAAGAACTAAGTGCATGCACAGAAGATTACTATTACTATGTAAACGGTATCTAAAAAGAGACTCCGTAGTTGGTAAATAGCAGGTCCCAGGTTTTGAGATTCCCATTCATCTGGAGAGGCCCTGAGAAAGCCCATTAGTTCCAAGGGCAGATTTGGAGGACCCTCCTGAGATTCCATGATTAAGGGCAATATATGCGTGGGGGCAGCACAGAGTCTAACATATCACGGATTTGGTTTCATCTTGCAAGTTTACTTATGCAAGATGTTGAACCTATTTGAGGCCTCTTCCTCATCTATAAGATTAAGATAATAATCACGTTTGTATCATAGGATTCTCTGAGGATTATCTAATGCTCTGCACTTAGCACTGTGCCTGGCACATAATAAATGCTTGTAAGTGGCAGTTATCAAAATTACTATCATTTTAGGTAGATATTTAGATAGGTGGCTTCTGGCATTCCTTTCCTTGACATGTAGCAAATCCAAAAATCTTCTCTCAAATATTCTATTTAAAACAAAGGCAAGGAAAAGTTGGGTTTTAAAAAACGGCCCACTGCTGGCTCCGTGCAACATAAAAGGGCATAGATGTCAACCAAGAGAATTAAGTAAGGAAAAGTGCCATTAAGTTGGGAAGCGAGACTTATCTTAAACAAATTTGATGTTTGTGTGCCTACTGTCTCTCACAAAGTCACTAGTCTGTGATTGGGTTGTGATGTATTCAAAAAAATACAATGAAGATATTTTACTTTCTAACACTTTATATTTAACAAAGCGAGGCAACAGGAAAGGACATAGAGGCTTACTTCCAGTTTAGGGGCCTGGGTGGCTCAGTTGGTTCAAAGGCCAACTCTTGGTTTTTGGCTCAGGTCATGATCTCGAGGTCATGAGATCGAGTGCTGTGTTGGGGCTCTGTGCTCAACACGGAGTTGGCTTCACATTTTCTCTCTCCCTCTCCCTCCAGCTCACACACACACTGTCTCTCTCAAATAAATAAAATCTAAAAAAAAAAAAAAAAAAAAACCATAATTCCAGTTGCACTGATACTCACTGTGGGATATTAAGCAAATGTGAAAGTTCCCTAGGCCTTAGTTTCTACATCTTTAAAATGGGGGAAATGATGTCCATTTAACAATAGTTACTGAAAAGCCAAATAATTCTCTTAAAATGCCTACTAGTTTTCTGGAGCATAATAGCATTCACTAAAAGGAACTATTATTACTACAATCAATCTTTATAATAACTTTATTAGATTTCTATTGCTGTGTAACAATTTGCCACAAAGATAAAAGCTTAAAACAATACCCATTTATTAACTCACAGTTCTGTAGGTCAGAAGCCCAGACATGCAGTGGCTGGGTTCTTTACTCAGAGTTTTACAAAACTAAAATAAAGGGAGCAGATGGGCTGTGTTCTCATCTGGTGTGCATGGTTTTCTTCCCCAGATCATGCAACTACAGCAGAACTCATTGTCATAGGACTAAATTCTCTGTCTCCTTGCTGGCTGTCAGCCTGTCTGTCCAGCTCCTAGAGGCCATCCACATTCCTTGACACACCCCTTCACCTTTGAAACCAACAATGGAGAATCTCCTTTGCATGGAATCCCTCTCATACTTCAAATGAATCTCTTCTGCCAGGAAAAGCCACATTCCATCTATGTGCTCACCTGATTAGATTAGGCCCAGGGAGTACAATTTTCTTTTCTTAGTCAACCGATTTGGAACCTTGATTACACCTTAAAAGATCCCTTTTTGTAGCATGTAGATTAGTGTTTGATTGAATATCTGAGAGAGAAGGTCTATATATACAAGGGGACAAGAATCTTGAAGGATATCTTAAAACTCTGCCTACTACAATAATTTAGGGAGACAAGTATTATTACTTTTGAGGAAACTAAGATTCCAAAGGCTTAGTTGACTTGCCCAAGGACATTCAGCTGAGAAATAGTTCTTAATAGAACACCCCTATGGGATATTTTACAATGGCTGGAGATATTTTTGGTTGTCGCAATTGGGGAGAAGCTGGAAAACTGTTATCTGGCCCAGGTTAAAATTCTATTAATATACAAGAAAAAGAGAACAGACATTGGGGACCAGTGACAGTCTCTGCCAAATGTTACATTCATTTATGCCAGGCAATTCACTGAGAATGCAGCTGGAATGTAATGGAAACAGTCTTCAGCCAGTTTCTATGCCCTACAAATACGTGTCAATAAGAAGCTTTTGGTGTGATATAGGATTTCTCAAATTTAGCAATAATGCCACATTAGGCCGGATAATTCATTATAAGGGGCTGTCCTGTTTATGGTAGGATGTTTACTAGCATCCCTGGCATCTATCCACTAGATACCAGTAGAGCTGCCAACTTCCCACCCTCCACGTTGGGGGAGTGGCGGCCATGTGGTGAGGTGCCATTAAGTGCCATTAAGTTGGAAAGTGAGACTTATCTTAAACAAATTTGATGTTTGTGTGTCTACTGTCTCTCACAAAGTCACTAGTCTGTGATTGCAAACATTTCTCCTGGTGAAGGAGTGAAATCACCCTTAGTTGAGAACCACTGCTCAGGGAAGAAGAAATCCTTCCCTCAATTCCCCTCCTTTTTCCATTGGCTTGAAGGCTGATACGGTGCCACCATCGTGGACCACACTTTGAAAACCAAATGCTGTGGATACTAGAACCAAAGCTGAGAGAGCCAGGTCCCTGACACCATGGCCTGGACTGCTGACACTTAAATTGTTAGAAGAGATGGAAACAAATTACGTCTTGTTGATATCCCCCGACTATGGGTTTCTCTCTTACTGCTGCTGTTATTTTTATTCTAACTAATACAGACTTACCGCAAAGCTACTCTTCCAGAGCTGGTAAGTGTTATACACATATTATCCATTACCTTACAATTTTGTGGCTCCATTTCCTTTTTGTTATCCAGCACATTATCTTTATGATATAGCCTGTCCCCAAACAGGTGATACTTACAATGAGAGCCTGTACTTGATTCTTCAGTAAATACATAGTTTGTTTGACCTATTCCAACAACCCAAATGGAGGTTTCTGTTGTAAACATTTGTTTCACAAGCAAATGCATCCAAATTGAAATGTTCCTTTTCATTGTTGCAGTGAAATATCCATTTGCTTTCAGGCCATTAGGGACTGCTGAATGCTTTTGTAAATGTTTCCACAGACTGCTGGCCACCCCAGGCCTATCTCTCCCACTACTCAACAATTTCCTAATGGTCAGGAACTCCTGAGAGACTTGCCCTAGAGTTCAGTGGTTGCTTGATGGAAGTGATCAAAATGATCCTACAGTGGGAAAGTGAATCCTGTTTTTTGTGTTTTGTGTTTTTTTTTTTTTAATCAGAACAACTTATTGTCCCAGTGAATACAGTACTCTCTTTGGATCTATTAAACATATATAAGAAGCTCTATTAATGCTTTTGAGCCATTCATCAGTTTCTTAAGTGGTTTTTTGCAATCTTAAGAAATTGCCTCCATATCACCTGCTAGACAGTTTTTCTGCTATAACAACCAAATATTTTTTTATTTATTTTTTTAAGATTTTATTTATTTATTTATTTATTCATGAGAGACACAGAGAGAGAGGCAGAGACACAGGCAGAGGGAGAAGCAGGCTCCATGCAGGGAGCCCTATGTGGGACTTGATGCAGGGATTCCAGGGTCACACCCTGGACTGAAGGCAGGTTTTCAACCACTGAGCCACCCGGACATCCCAAATGTTTTTTAATAGTACTTTTTAAAAGTAAAGATGAGGATCTAGGAGAGAAAATGAATTTTGATTATTTATATCTATTGACACTAGATATTGCCTATGACTTGCCTCTGGAACTTACCTGAATGTCTTCCCCTCCCATAACCATCTACTGAAATGCTACCTGTACTCCAAGGTTTGGTCTCACTCCTTTTTAAAATAATTACAAGCTCAAAGCTCCTGCCAGCTGCCCTACTCCCTAATGAAGAAAGTGGTGCTTAAGTGTGTGTGTGTGTGTGTGTGTGTGTGTGTGTGTGTTTTAAAATGTATATTTTTTGGGCAGCCCGGGTGGCTCAGCAGTTTGGTGCTGCCTTCGGCCAGAGCCTGATCCTGGAGATCTGGGATTGAGTCCCACGTCAGTCTCCCTGCGTGGAGCCTGCATCTCCCTCTGCCTGTGTCTCTGCCTCTCTCTCTCCTCTCTGTGTATTCTCATGAATAAATAAATAAAATATTTTTAAAAATGTATATTTTTTGTGGATTTGTCTTTGTGGTGGATTAAATCTGTCCTACTGCCTTGGAAATATTATCCCTGGAATTTAATATCACTGGAAAAGATTATTGCAAAAGTCAGAAGGAACCACTTTATATATAGATGCTGAACAACTACCACCAAAGCACCTTAGCTAAACCCTCTGCTCATTAACAGATGGTGGTAAACTAACCAGAGAAGGCTCTTTTTTGCAAGAAAAAGTGCAATAAGGCAAATCTTTCAAGTTTGGGTTATTATGTTCTGAAAAAGGAAAAAAAGAAAACTGTTGAGCATCCCTTTCCTGATGGCATTGAGACCCCTCCAAGTGAAAACATCACTGAAGGGAGCGATGCCCCATTATCCCATGTCACAGTATACTCTTGAAATATATTACCATAAAATTCCAGTTATTAGGGAAACATCTTTCTTCTTTAAAAATATATACAGATTAATAAGTGGGTATGCATTACAGCATTCATCTTAATCTGCCTTCCATCAAAGTTAAATAAAAATAAGAAATTTAGGGACGCCTGAGTGGCCCAGTGATTGAGCGCCTATCTTTGGCTCAGGCCATGATCCCTGGGTCCTGGGATGGAGTTCCGCATCGGGCTCCCCACAGGGAGTCCGCTTCTCCCTCTGCCTATGTCTCTGCCTCTCTCTGTGTGTCTCTCATGAATAAATAAATACAATCTTTTTTAAAAAATAGAGATTTAGAAAATTCGGAAATAATAGCTAGGATTTTTTCAGCATTTACTATATATCAAGTCTCACCTTCATTTTATCATTTAGTCCTCTCAGCTCAAAAAGTGATAGGATTATTATACTCATTTAACTGCTGAAGAAACTGAGCCCTGCAGAAGGTACATGCATATGCATATGTGTGTGTAAGGGTGTGTGAGTGTGGGTGTGCCCACAGGTGTGATTTTCCCAAGATCCCATGGCTAGTAAATGGCAGAGCTAAAAAGTTGTCTTAGAAAAATAAATACAGGGGCTCCCGGGTGGGGCAGTCAGTTAAAATGTCTGACTCTTGGTTTTGGCTCAGGTCATGATCTCAGAGTTGTGAGATCCAGCCCCAAGTCGGGCTTGCAGCTTAGGGCAGAGTCTGCTTAAGACTCCCTCTCTCTCTCTGCCCTTCCCCCCCCCTCTCTTTTTCTCTCTCTTTCAAATAAATACATAAGTAAATAAATCTTTCTAAAAAATACAAACAAATGTGAAAAAAATGTTAGAAGGGGTAAGAGATTTATGAAATCCAGTAGATAAAAAAAGGATACAGTTGATTAAGTAAACAAAGGAGCTGTAGACATAGTCATCCTCATGCAAGTGGCTGTAAGGTTTCTGGGACCTTGGCCTTGAGGTATTTAATGGAGAACCTCAAAGTCAAGCATGAAGGGTGAAGAACACAACAGAACCTCATTTTTTGGCAAGTTTAGGACTATCAGGCACGTGGCTCTGCCCATTACTCAAAGTTGGCATGATCGGAGTCGAATAACCAGAGTATTGCAAGTCTCTGTTCTCCCCTTGCTCATCCAGTCAGATGGAGCTAGATTGCTCGGGTAACCTACCCTCTTCTCCGAGGGGTCCATGGACCTGCATGACATCAACAGGCCTGCACATGTCTGGATCTTGAATCTTCTTTCAGCAACTTCCTAGCTGTAGAGACTCAGACAAGATTCTTAAACTTCATGCACCTCAGATCAGACAGGCACAATGCTGCTGTGAAATTAAAATAAGATTTAAGGCACTGCTCACATAATGGAAGCTGTAATGAATGGTCAGGTGTGTGTCATCAGTACTCAAGGTATTAATCAAGTCACTTTTGTATTTGTGCCACCACAGTCAACTCCTATAGCCCAGCAAGCACTTGGGTAATGTTTAATTAAAATCAATTTACCACAGAGTTTAAGAAATATTCCTCATTCTTTATTTACCGTCATTGAATCTGAAGTTTTGAAATGTCGCCCTTGTTGATTCTTTTTTCCTGTCTTCTGGTTAGATAGAAGTTTTACGATAATGATACTCATTGTGGCAGGGTTTGACCTGCATGTTTCTTCTTTTATATTAACACAATGCAGGAGAAGAAAAGAATTAGACAAATGATCAACCCTGTGATTTAAATTTCTTGGTTGTTCTCATGCTATAATTTCCCAACTTTATGTTTTTGAAGTGCCTTTTTTTGTGATAGGTTTGAACTGATTATTTTTTACTCTTTAGCAGAATGGGTGTGATTTTCATCCAGATTTCTGCAAAGAAGAAAAAATTAATACACTCATACCTGGGGAAGATGTTCAATTATTTTGATTGTGTTTCCTGAATGAACACATTACTTCTTAATGGGTCTGACATTCCAAACAGTTCAAAGAAGAAATGTAAATGCAGACAGCCACCGTGCAAGTGACTCTTCTACCTCTGGCAGCACTGAGTGAAAGGTGGTGATAGAGTTTAAAATATTGTTATTGTTTAGCTCAGCCTTAAAATTTTGAAAAAAAAATAAAAGTACTCTTTCTGTTTTGACAGCCACTCAGGCAACCACTCCAGGCATCTTTCATATTAGAAGGGGAGGTGTGGCAGGACCAAGCCCAGATTGGTAGGTCTCCTTTACAAAGACCTATAATGTAAATCTAGTATCTTAAAAAGAGAGACAAAGAGAGAGTAGTGGAACACAGGCCTGACCAATTCAAAGCTATTTCCTTTCCAAGCTCCTCTCCCCACCCCCAGGTAAGCATCATATCAATCTTCTACAGGCTAGATGTAAGAACATACATTAACACAGTGTGAAGAATAGATGCCTTGGGACAGAAATCTGTTGATTTGGATCCCAGACTGCCACTTAATAGCTATTTGGCCTTTGGAGAATTACTTATATTCTTTATTCCTAAGTTTTCTCACCTGTGAAATAAGATGCTAATATGACCCACTCATAGGAGGATTGAATAAGTTAATATACACAAAGCAGTTAGAACAGGAACTGGCATGTCATTAGCATATTAGCATACATGAGTAAGCTAATAAATATTAGCTATTGCCTCTCTGAATTCCATAACGTTACACATATATTTTGATGTCACTTGCCAGTTTAGAATGCCTGCTGCTCTTAGAATCCACGATGTTGGTTCTTTAAGGCATTGAAAAGAACATATGTAACTGCCAGTTTTGAGGCTGAGGGTGAGGAGTGAGAGGGTGTGTAAATATACCTACAGAAAATATACAAACATAGGCAACCAAGTACTCTTTTATATCCAGATATCATTCAGTATGGATGAATTTTTTTCCAAAAATAAAATAATTAGGAATATATTTCTGTCTCTTTAATATTAGCTCCAGCAGCCTCACAATTGGCAAAAACTTTCAATATGACAACCCATTCATGCCTATCGACAAGCTTCGTGTTTGCTGGCTATACAAAAAGGCACAAAGTGCCTTTTAAAAGATCCTTAGACATTGCTTAAACTGTTGTTTTCTGGAAATATTAGAATGAACTTATGAAAAGATAGGATTAAAAAGAGCAGAAAGTAACCCACCTAGAGATATTGAAATAATGGGAAATTAATGTGAACTGATGCTTTTTTGAGCTAGAGCTTGCCACTGGACTGAGTTTTCATTCACAACGTAAACATTTTTACTTCTATTAAATTTTATTAAGTGGAAGAATTTAAATCAGAACGTCTTTATAGCAAGTATACACAACCTGGTATACTTGTTTATTCACACATACACACACGTTTATTCACATACACACATATCTAAAATAATACGGTAGATGGTGCTGCTATATTCATTGTGTTGCTGACATGTCTTATTGATGAATCATTCATAGAATTTTTCTCACTTAAAACAGATTTAAGAGAATAAGCTTCCTTACTCTGAAAAAAAGGGTCTATAACCACACTTTTCTTTTCCTACTTTTCTTTACCTACTTTATTTTACAAGTTATATAAATTTTACCATTCCCATGAAATGATCCATCACCTAGTTCCTGGTCACTCCATGTTAATGAATCTGTCTTCTGCTCTTATTTTTCAGCACTTGGTAAATGGAACAGATTATCTCCTGATAATCTAAACATTTTTTTTCTGGTGTTCCTGTATTTGGTAACATCTAAAATGATGATAAAGTTTAACCAGGAGACCTGGTAAATATCCTCATAAAACCCATCATTTCCCTAATTTAAATCTTTCTGTCTCACTCTGCCAGGTACATCCTAAGAGCAGGGATGGAGTCTTATTTGTATTTGTATATTCAGGCCAAGAAGCCTGGTATATAACAGTTTCTCAAAATATTTTTTACTACCCTGCTGAATTGAAATTATCATTTACCTTAATTTTTACATATATATTTATTCTACCTCAAATATATTTGTGCTCTGAGTTAGGTAGATAATTTATTTATCTAAATAAATAAAATAATAATAATTTATTTAAATAAATGAATTATCTACCTATCAATAGTAGACAACTATTGTCTACTATTAGCTTGGCTGAAGTGTGTTGGAGATCAAGAGTGGATCATTTTCAAACTGTCACCAAAAGGTATAGAAAGACAATGGTTCCTCCTAAAGATTTTTGGAAATCTGTTTAATTCATGAAAGTAAGATTTTAGTTCAACAGCTCCTTTGATCGTGTCCATAATCAAAATCAAATTTTATAAGACTATATAGTTATGTGGGAAATGTTCACACCACCTGTGTAAGAAGAATAAAACTAGCTTAGTCGCCTGCTTTTCCCACAATAGAGACTGCAACAAGCACATTTTCTAAGACGATATGTCTTATAGCCCAAATCTAAAAGCTTTAGCTGAGTCTTCTGTACCTTAAGTTTTCTTAACTGGTACATGACTAACAATGTTGTGTTTCTTGTTCCCAGAGGCTGCCTGATCATACTTTGAAAGCAGAGATACATATAAACCGAAGTATCCCATACTGTTCTGCCTAATAATGTGAACGATTTCTCTAATGTCAGAGAGGTGACTTTGCACAATATAAAAAACTAGGATTATATTCTACTTCCTCAACAGTGACAATACTAATAACACGTAGGCAATACCCACTATATGCCAAGCACTAAGTGTATTACACGTATTAATTCAGTTAATCCTCATAATATCTTGTGAGGAAAGTACTGGCAGTTTTGCTTTTGGCACTTGCACAGAGTGGCATAGGCTGGAGTTTAGGAGAACAAGGTCAGAAACAGAAGACTGCCCTTGAATCCAAGAGGGATTAGTTTCTTGGGTGCCTTTTCCTTAAATTATGAGAAAGTCAAACTGAGTAAACACTTTTTACAGTTTTCTTCCTTTCATTGTAATCACCCTTAGTCACCCTAATACCTGAAAAAGTCAATTATATGGATATGAACTTGAGTTGATATATTGCAGAGTAAATGGACAAAAAGCAAGGAACAATGTAGCCTAACATACACACACTTGCAACCATGTTTTCAGGGTAGGAACTAGGAACAGCATTCCTGAGGGGGACTATGTCCCACAGCTCCAGTGGGGACCAGCAGAAAAGTGGCTCCAAAGAACTGCTTAGAATAACTCAGCAAAAATAAATATCTTCCTCATAGAACATTCTATAAATTAAAGTGGTGATTTTTGTTAGAGTGTGGCCATAAAGGCTGGCACTTGGGTTATGTGTTGTTAGGTGATAAAAAAAAAAAATCCAGACAATAGTCTGGTATAATAAAAATGGAGTATTCTGAGCTCAACTTCCACGGATACACCAAGGCTGCAACTACATATAGACAAGTTGTCTCTAAGGATGACCTGAAGACTAGCAGAGAGGCTCTTCTATAGCTAAAGATGAAAAAGCCACTCTTAGATGGATAGGATGGCAGGGACAAAGTCTGATTGGGATGCACATCCCTGGCATAGTGACCCATAAGCATCAAGGGACGTCTTGTGAAAGAAAAAAAATTTCACAGGTAAAAACAAACATATAGAAAAGGTAATAGATTGACCACTCATAAAGCTAATATGAAGGTTAAATGATAAAAAGAATAAGTTCAACTATATAATAATTAGTTAAGGAATACACAAAGTTAAAGATGTAAAATAAATAACAAAAACAAAACATGGGACTCCTGGGTGGCTCAGCGGTTGAGCATCTACCTTTGGCTCAGGTCATGATCCCGGGGTCCTAGGATTGAGTCCCACATCAGGAAGCCTATTTCTCCCTCTGCCTATGTCTCTGGCTATCTGTCTCTCTCTCTGTGTTGAGAGAGAAGCAGATATATAGGCAGAGGGAGAAGCAGGCTTCCTGTGGGAGCCTGATGTGGGACTCGATCCTAGGACCCCGGGATCATGACCTAAGCCAAAGGTAAACGCTCAACCGCTGAGCTACCCAGGTATCCCAAAATATAGTGCTTTTAGAGTGTAGTCTGTCTTAAGTGATCATCAACTTACAATCCACTGCTATGTATATACAATGTTATATATTAGTCTAATGATAACCACAGACCAGAAACCTATAACAGATACAGAAAAAAAAAAAATAATAAAGAAAAAGGAATCCAAACATAACACTAAAGAAAGTCATCAAATACTAAGAGAAGAGAGCAAGAGAAGAAAAAAGAAACAAAGAAATAATAAAAAAAAAACAAAAACAATTAATAAGGAAACAATAAATGTATACCTATCAATAATTACTTTAAATGGACTAAATGCTCCAATCAAAAGACAGGATGACTGAATGTATTAAAAAAAAAAAAAAAAAGGACTTATCTTATATGCTGCCTGCCTGCATGACTCATGTCAGACCAAAAGATACATCCAGACCAAAAGTAAAGGGATGGAAAAAGATACTTACTATGAATGGAAATGAAAATAAAGCTGGCATACAAATACTTATATCAGACAAAATAGACTTTAAAACAAAGGCTGTAAAAGAGACAAATAAAGGTATTATGTAGTGATAAAGGGATCAAGCCAACAAGAGGATATAACAATCATAAATATCTATGCACCCAATATAGGAGCATCTAAATATATAAAGCAAATATTAAGAGATATAAAGGAATATATTGAAAGTAATACAATAAAATTAAGAGACTTTACCACCCCTTTTATTTCAATGGATAGATCATCTGGACAGAAACCAATAAGGAAACACTGGCTTTAAATGACACACTAGAACAGGTGGACTTAATACATTCATACATCCAAAAACAAAATACATATTTATTTCAAGTGCACATGCAACATTCTTCATAATAGATCAGATGTTAGAACACAAAACAAGTCTCAATAAATTTAAGAAGATTGAAATCATATCTTTTCTGATGACCATATATGAAACTAGAAATCAACTACAAGAAAAAAACTTAGAAAAATTCAAACCTGAGAATGCTAGACAACATACTACTGAACAACCAATGAGTCAATGAGAAATAAAAAATAAAATAAAAAATACACAAGACAAATGAAAATGGAAACACAATATTCCAAAATCTGTGAGATGCAGCAAAAGCAATTCCAAGAGTGAAGTTGATAGTGATTGAGCTTACGTTAAGAAACAAGAAAATTTTAAATAAACAATCTAAAGTTACTTAAAGGAACTAGAAAGAAAAGGGGGAAAAGCCAAAACATTAACAGAAAGAAGGAGATAATAAAAATTAAGTAGAAATAAATGAAATAGAGGCTAATAAATGAAAAAGACCCATGAAACTAAGAGGTAGTTCTTTGAAAATTGAACGAAATTGATAAATCCTGAGGTAGACTCATCAAGAAAAAAGAGAAAGGGACCAAATAAATAATATTAGAAACTAAAAAGGAAAAATTACAACTGATACCACAGAAATGCAAAGGATTATAAGAAACTTATGAAATGGTCACCTGGGTGGCTCAGTGATTGAGCATCTGGCTTTGACTCAGGTCATGATTCTGGGGTCCTGAGATTGAGTCCCTCATCAGACTCTCCCTGGGGAGCCTGCCTCTCCCTCTGCCTACATCTCTGCCTCTCTCTCTTTCTCTTTCTCTGTTGTCTCTCATGAATAAATAAATAAAAATCCTTAAAAAAAAAAAACTACTATGAAAGCTTATATGCCAACAAAGTGAGCAACTTAGAAGAAATGGATAAAATCCTAGAAATATATATTCTAGATTATATAATCTCCTAAGGCTGAATCAGGAAGAAATAGAAAATCCAATCAGACTGATCACTTGTAATAAAATTGAATCAATAATCAAAAACCTCTGAACGGAAGTTCAAGAACAGATGGCTTCACAGGTAAATTCTACCAAACATTTAAAGAGTTAAAACTTACCATCCTCAAACTATTCCAAAATTTAAGAGAAAGAAATGCTTGTGAGTTCATTCTACAAGGTCAACATTGCCGTTATACTAAAATCAGACAAAGACACTGAGAAAGAAAAAGAAAGAAAGGAAGAAATGGAGAAAGGAAAAAAGGGAGAGAAGGAAGGAAGAAAGAGAAAGAAAGGAGGAAGGAAAGACAGAAAACTACAGGCCAATATCCCTGATGTACATAGAAGCAAAAATCCTCAACAAAATATTAACAAACCAAACTTGAACCAAACTCATTAAAGGGTCATACACCATGAACCAGTGGGATTTATTCCAGGGATGCAAGAGGGTTCAATATCTGCAAATCAATCAGTGAAAAATACCACATTAACAAAGTGAAAAGATAAAAATCATATGACACCTTGATAAATGTATTAAAAACCTGACAAAATTCAAAATCAATTTATGATTAAAAACTCAACAAAGTGGGTAAAAAAGGAACATACCTCAACATAAGAAAGGTTATTTATGACAATCTTTCACTTAGAATTATACACAAAAATGAAAAGATGGAAAGATTTTCCTCTAAGATCAAGAACAAGACTAGGATCATCACTGACTTCACTTTTATTCAGTGTAGAACTAGAACTCCTACCCAGAGCAATCAGGTAATAAAAAGATATAAAAAGCATCCAAAATGGTAAGGAAGAAGTAAAACCATCACTATTTGCAGATGACATGATACTATATGTAGAAAACCCTAAAGACTCTACCAAAAAACTATTAGAACTAATAAATAAATTCAACAAAATTGCAGAATTAACATACTATAATCTCTTCTTATTATATATACTAATAACAAAGGAGAAATTTAGGAAATAATCCCACTTACAATTTCATCAATACAATAAAATACCCAGGAATAAATATAACCAAGAAGGGGAAGGACTTATACTCTGGGGCACCTGGGTTGCTCAGTGCTTGAGTGTCTGCCTTTGGCTCAGGTCATGATCTTGGGTCCTGGGATTGAGTTCCAAATTAGGATCCCCACAGAGATCCTGCTTCTCCTTCTGCCTATGTCTCTGCTTCTCTGTGTCTCTCATGAATAAATAAATAAAATCTTTAAATAAAAAAAAGAACTTACACTCTGAAAACTAAAAGATATTGATGAAATAAATTGAAGATGGCACAAATAAATGAATAGATGTACCATGCTCATGGATTGAAAGAATTAATAGTGTTAAAAATATCCATACCACCCAAAGCAGCCTACAGATTCAATGCAATCCCTATCAAAATATCAATGGCATTTTTCAGAGTCAGAACAAATAATTTTTAAAATTTCTCTAGAACTATATAAGACTCCAAACAGCCAAAGCAATCTTGGGAAAGAACAAAGCTGGAGATATCATGCTTCGATATTTCAACCATTACTACAAATCTATATCAAATCGAAATCAAAACACTATGGTACTGGCACAAAAACAGACACATAGGTAGTGGAACAAAATAGAAAGCCCAGAAAAACTCATGCTTATATGGTCAGTTAGTCCACAACAAAGGAGGTAAGCATACACAATGGAGAAAATACAGTTTCTCCAATAAATGCTGTTGAGAAAACTGGAAAGCTACATGCAAAGGAATGAAACTGGACCACATTCTTACACTATATTAAAAAAATAAGCTCAAAATAGATCAAATACCTAAATGTAAGACCTGAACGCATAAAAGACCCAAAAGAAAATTGGCAGTAAACTCTTGGACGTAGGTCTTAACAAAAAAAAATTTTTTTGATCCTAGGCAAGGGCAACAAAAGCAAAAATAAGGAAATGGTACTACATTAAGCTAAAATGTTTCTGCACAATGCAGAAAACATCCACAAAATAAAAAGGCAATCTATTTTATGTGAGGAGACATTTGCAAATGATATATCCAAAAAAGAGATCCAAAATACATAAAGAACTCATATAACACAACACCAAAACCCAAACAATCAGATTAAAAAATGTGCAGCAACAAACAAGGTTGTTGAAAGGGAAGTGGGTGGGAGGACGGGGTAACTGGGAGATGGCCATTAAGGAGGGCACATGATGTGATGAGTACTGGGTGTTATATGCAACTAATGAATTACTGAAAATTACATCTGAAACTAATGATGTACTATATGCTGGCAAGTCGAATTTAAATAATAAAGAATAAAATCCTTACATCTATTTTCATTAAAGAAGAAGAAAAGAAGAAAAGAAGAAGAAGAAGAAGAAGAAGAAGAAGAAGAAGAAGAAGAAGAAGAAGAAGAAAGAAGAAGAAGAAGAAGAAGAAGAAGAAGAAGAAGAAGAAGAAGAAGAAGAAGAAGAAGAAGAAGAAGAAGAAAGAAGGAGAAGAAGAAGAAGAAAATGGGCCAATGACCTGAATAGAGATTTTTCCAAAGGAGACATGATGGCCTACACACACATTAAAAGATGCTCAGTAATACTAGTCATCAGGGAAATGCAAACCAAAACCATACTGAGAGGCACCTGGAAGGCTCAGTGAGCTGAGGAACCGACTCTTGATTTCAGCTCAGGTCATGATCTTGGGATTGTGAGATCGAGCCCCAGCCTGGACTCTGCACTGAGCAGGGAATCTGCACAGGATTCTTTCCCTGTCTTCTACTTCTCCCTCTGCTCCCACTTTTCTCTCTCTCTCTCTCCCTAAAATAAATAAATCTTTTTAAAAGAGCACACATTGAGATATCACCTCATACCTGTCCGAATGACTAGTATCAAAAAAGACAAGAAATAACAGGATTTTTTTCTTTTTTAAAAAAATAACAGGATTTGATGAGGATGTGGAGAAAAGAGAAAACTTGTACACTGCTGGTGGGAATGTAAACTGATGCAGCCACTATAGAAATCAATACAGAGGTTCTTCAAACAATGAAAAATAGGAATACTGTAAGAGGGACACATGGGTGGCTCAGCGGTTGAGTGTCTGCTTTTGGTTCAGGGTGTATTCCTTGATTTCCGGGATCAAATCCCATATCAGGCTCCTTGCATGGAGCCTGCTTCTCCTCCCTCTACCTGTGTCTCTGCCTCTCTCTCTGTGTCTCTCATAAATTAATAAATAAAGTCTTAAAAAAAAAAAGGAATACTGTAAGATCCAGCAATTCTATCTTGGGGTATTTATTTGAAGAAAATAAAAGCATGGATTTGGAAAGATATATGCAATCCTATGTTCATTGCAGCATCATTCACAATAGCCAACATATGGAAGCAACCTAAATGTCCATCCATAGATGAATGGATAAAAATGGTATGGCATGCATATACAATGGAATATGACTGGGAAAAAAGAATGCAATGTTGCCATTTGTAACAACATGAATGGGCCTAGAGGGTATTATGCTAAATGAAATAAGTCCAATAAAGAAAGAGAAATACTGTATGAGTTCACTTATATGTGATATGTAAAAAACAAAAAGAATGAACAAGAATGACCAAAAAAAAAAAAAAAAAAAAACAGAAGCGATTCATCAAGAGAGAGCCAACTGGCGGCTGCCAGAAGACAGGGGAATAGGCAAAATAAATGAAGGGGATTAAGAACTACAAATTCCAGTTGTAACATAGGTAAGTCATGAGAATGTGAAGTACAGCGTAGGGAATAGAGTCAATATATTGTAATAGCTTTGTATTCTGATAGATGGTAACTAGACACCATGGTGATCATTTTGTAATGTATATAAATGTTGAATCACTATGTTGTACATCTCAAACTAATATAATATTCGATGTCAATTATATTTCAGTAAAAAATAAGAGAACTGTCTGGTACTAAAAGAAGTCTATGTACTTATGTTAGTGATTATGAGTGAAGGAAATATGGGTGACTTAATTGCATTTTGTGCTATTGTACATTTTCTAATATCATTATGATTTATGATCACTATTTTTTATATCAAGAAACTGCTATTAAAAGGGAATTATAGATACATAACCATGGATAGCCAAACTTGGCACTAGTATTTTAAAGATCCTCTCATTTAGAAAGGCACAAATGCTGTCTCTTAGAGAGCTAGGATATTAGTACCCAAAGTCTGCTCCACCACTTACCAGCTTTTGAGGAAGTAGTTTCAACTCCCCTTACCTCAGTTTCCTTACTTAGAAGACGGGGACAATATTCACTTCTCATATACACATTGCAAAAGGATCAAATGGCATAACATATGCAAAGCACTTAGACCAGGATCCAGCACACAGTAAGTGCTAGCTAATATTTTTTTAATTCATATAATCACACTAAAGAGGATAATGAGGAAGAGAAGTTTTAGTCACTTGTCTAAGGTCAAAAAGTCAGGGAAATGTTGGAATCGAGATTTGAATTCAGATGTGTTGACACCAAACTCAATATTCTGTGTAATATTCTATTATTGCTATTGGTGAAAAACTTTAGGACTCATAATACGATTGAGTGAGTGGTTCTTTGGCCATCTGATTAACCTATTAAAATAGTCAACATCCTTTTCTAGCTCCTTTTTTCTTTTCTTTGCAATTTTTTTTCAATTCTCTAGTCCAAACATGAGGGAAATATAAATATATAGATAATATAACATTGATATTGTACTAAATTAAAATGTTTAATTTTAAAACTACCCAAAGACACTGCTAACCAAGGCAGAATTTTATTTTTCTTTCACATGACAGACGCTACAGTCCAGACAGAGGTAAGCAATACAGACTTGGTGGGACAATGGCACCATCCTCAAAGGTGGCTCCCAGAGTTAACCCTGGCATCATCTTTTCCTAGCCAGCAGGCGAAGAGGGAAAGAAGAAAGTCCATGGCAAGTATATTTTAAGAAATGATTAAAAAGTTGTATAAAAGTCCATGGCAAGTATATTTTAAGAAATGATTAAAAAGTTCTGAGCACTTCTGTGCTCAGAAAGCCCCAAAACTGGATGAGAAAGGCCAAGCCTAGGAACTGGAAATATACTCTGCAGTTTCTATTACTAAATAATGAAGGGGAGAGCAGATACACAGCGGGCACTTTCCGGCTCACTCATTAAGAGTGTAGAGAGCCCAGGACACGATCACTAACAACTCTGAGTTTCTTCATATGGTCTGTTTGTCTCTAAAGACTGAGAGTAAAGAGTTCATGTCATAGCCATCCCAGAGTAGACCCGTCACAGATTTTGTTACTTATCATTGCCATATTGATGAAACCAGCACCTTTCTTCTATGATGAGTCATGCATTTGCAGGATGCAAATAGGTAGTTGCAGGACTACCTACGTGAACAGTGCCTCCAGAATTGTGCGATGCAGCAACACTGGTAGAATTATTATGTATTAAATTGTACTATAATGTTCACAAGTTACGTTGAGTGATATTACAGGAAATTGCTCAGTGAAACATTCCAATGCCTTTATGCTTTTTTTGGGGGGGTGGGTAGTATTAAGATGTTATTGACTCAATCATTCAGCATTCTATGAAGATCCTCAGGAGAAATTTCTCCTAGGCCTTGTTGGTGGTAAAATCTTCTCTCTGACAATTTTTTTCTCCTATAGAAAGAAATGCAAACCATTTAACTCTTTTGTTTTGGTTACTAGGAAACTCAGCTTAATCCACAGCCTGCTTTCATGAATTTATAAGGCTTGTGTGTTAAATTTTTCTTTTGTCATCTTGTTACTCTGCATTATTTTCCCTCATCCTAATTTAATCTTTTACATGTTTTTATAATTCACCTGTAGGAATAATGGGTGCATACCGATGAACAAATGCTGGAAATTTCATCAAATATGGCACTCTGAAATTCTATCACATTTATCTAGGACACAACAATTAAATATGTCTGAAGGTCACAATTTTTTACTTAAAGCATTTTTAACATCCAGAATGAAAGGGAACTCATCAACAAGTTTGATCATTCCTTGCAAAAAGGCATGAATATAAAACTGGAAGTTGGTAAATGGAGAACTTATTTTCTGTATGGAACAAGTGCTATCAATTGAACTTATGTTTAATTAAGAAAAGGTAATGCTTACATATGGAGCTCTATCTTTGGTAGATTTGCAAACTAAAAAGGATTTTGCTTATGATAAAAAACTGAAATACCCATAGTGACTCTAACTTTTTTTTTTTTTTTTTAATTGTGAGGGTAAAAAGATGGATCCCTCTGGGAGAAAACTTGGGGCAAATGATGCAAGTTTCAACACCTTTCCTGTGATTACCTGTACCTCTGGCAGAAAAATCTCTTCTGACCCTATGGGTCTTTGCCATGGTTTAAGCCAGTCGGGACTTTTCAGAATGGTGGATAATCAATTTAGCCTGATTAAATGCAGTTCCCATCTTAAATTATGCAAAATGGAAGGACCCATGGGTCGAAACTGGGGTAGATTGAAACCCATAGGCATCCCAGCAGTTAAGCCATCCTAGAGCACTTACGGAAACTGAGCCACGGGAATGTGATTCTTAGCTGAATTGCTTTGAATAATTCTCCTTGCTTAGAAGCAAATGATGATGCATGCTGCGAAAGTCCAAAGAAGAAAAATAGTTTAATGATTTAGATTATGAACATCAATATGAAAAAACCTGAAACCTAAAGCCCCTTCAGTCGATAACAGGACAGTTTTGTAAACCACTTAAGGCTGTGATAAAATCCTACTTGACTGGCCCACGAGCAGATGTGACAAGTTGAATTTATTTCCTCTCTTACCAGGAAGCTTTGCAGGAAACTCTTAACATATGGTGCTTTTCGCTTCCATCTAGAGCTATAAATGTTATTGGAAAAGGATGTTCCCAAGAGCAGCGAGTTTCTGACGTCTCTGCCAAATGGAGTCCAAATGATCCTTCTGTGGTTCTGAATTCCCCGAGTTCTTAGGAGTTGGCAACCAAGGGTCTCTGATCTAAACACAGCTCACTAATTTAATTATTTTATTATAGATTTGTGGAAGCTCTTTCAGACCAGTGACTTAGCATCTGTATTGTATCTAGCTATACAGGAAGCACAAGTTAGAAGGGTGTAAATATTTTGTTTCTTAAGCGCTTTCGTTTGAAAACTTGGAAATCATTTCACACAGAAACCAGGCACCACAAACTGAACACAAAAGAATGTGAAATTGAGATAAGTCAAATTTGCAGAAACTTTTCTCATGTTTAGAGCTTTTCATAGCATACTTAGCTGCGCAATCCACCACTACACGGTGACGTGGTGGTAAATGCTTGCAATGATCAGCAATCACACAAAAGTGAAATATTGCTAAGGAAAAAAATCATTGACTCTGATGCCTATAGTTTATAAGACTCTGCAAAGTGCTAAATACACACCAGAGGGTATATCCTTATTTAATGTCTTTTCGGAGCATTTCATTTTAATAAATTAGAAGGACAACATTGATGCTTTGATCATCAGAAGTTTGCAGCTAGATGAAGCAACACCATGATTCCTAAAATAAAACCAGTGGCACCAACAAGTTTATATTGTCCATGCAAGGAGCTATGTTGAATGTCATTCAGTTTGAGACAGCAAAGGCATTAAACATTTGAAAATTGGCATCTTCAAAGTTGTGTTATAGGTGGTTATTCCATAACTTGGGACTGATCATTAAGTCGTGTATATAAATATAGAGATAAAACATGTGCATATATCTTTAACACTTTATAGTATTTTAATAAGATTTTAGCATTTATCAAAATTAATTGTTTTATGGTCACAAATATTGGGTATTTTCTAGGATATTCATAATACATGAAATGAGTCCTAAAGACTCAGGTTCAATGTATGTGTGTATATACGTGTTTGTGTATTCTATACCTGTCTCTATATAATGATATATGTATCACCGCGTACAAATAAATGCCTATCACTTATCTATTTAATGAATTTAGATACAATTTATCAGAAATAGTACACATATACTAACCTGTACCTCTTATACTATAGTAAAAGCATTTTTGAAAATTTAATTGTAATTATAATTTAACAGCTCTCTTTGAAAACCTAAATTAGTATGTGAATCTTTGAACTCAAAGACTTAATATGCTAAAGGGGGAAGACAAAATTACAACAATAGCTATGCATTTAAAAACACTCAATTACAAAATCAAATGTTAATATAAACTAATAAGCAATACAAAACCTTTTAAGTCTTATTTTTGCTAATTTCTTAATATTTAAAAGTCAATAAACATTTTTAAATTATTAATAATGTTCACTTAGGATATCTTTATTTAGAAATGATTTTAATTTCATTTTTCTTCAATGTGATGTAATCACCAAGCTCATTTTATCACTATGTTATTAAATGAATTTCTAAATTAACATAGCACTTTCAGAAATTCTGAGGAAACCTTATCCTTTTCTACTGGTATTTGCCCTTGTCAGGAGACTACATTCTTAACTTTAATTATTGTGAGCATTAGAATTATTTTTTGAAAGACAAGTCTACTATAGCAATAACAAAAATGAGGACAATTCTAGATACCATATAACTATATCATTTTGTATATGCCATTAATTAGATTGCTACCAAAATTAATACTGAAATTATTTGCATATGTAGCATGCTTTATTGTTAATATAATATAAGCATGCGACCATGTCATAGTTAATTTATTTTCTCAAATGTTTACTTTTCCAAATTGTTTTCTTTAGTTTTAAATGAGAAAAGAAATTTATTGGACACCTACCGTGATATATATTATGACTTCCCTAATTTAACTTTTTTTTTCCCCAGGTTTTGGTACTTCATTTGGTTCGAAAACTAATTATAGGTTTTCAAAATATCCAAAAAAACAGTGGCATTTAAAAGATTCAGTTCTTGGGTATCCATCATGCAATGATTAAATCATCAAAAACAATTTGATGGTTGACTGAAATTATTCTGTTGCAAAAACCTAAATCTTAACTCATGTAATTCTCTTGTTTAAAGGAAAACAACAACAAAACACTATAGTTGAAACCAGTTTTTTGTTTTTTGTTTTTTTCTATTTAAGTTATTTTCTAAACTCATTGACATTTTAGAACTGGAGGAAGGTTTGGATGTCACCTAAGACAAACCCCCAATTTTTCATAAGAAGCAAATGAACCCCAAAATTACAAAACACATAGATTTGGGGAGCTGCAAGGACCATTACAAAATCATAGAATAAATGTAAAAATCATGGCATTTTGGGTTGTTTCCTCCAGGCAGGTGTCCTGAATGGACCGAAGTGCTGTTGTCCAAAGCCCCTGCATCTTGGCTCCTAAGAAGTTGCTCTATTCACATTGTCACATGGGTTGAGTGAGGACATTTGGAGTAAAAAAGTAATTGAGTTTTTATGTTAGAAGGGCAAAGATTAACAAGTCCAATGCTCTCTATCAATAACTGAGGTCCAGAGAAGTAACAGCAATTCCCAATTAAATTTGATGTACTTTTTAATTATGCGTTCCAACTCAATGGGGTAATCTGCCCACTTCAGATTTTGTTGCCCAGGCAAACACAGAGTTCAGTGAAATCTAAAAGTTAATTCAAGAGAATAATTTGGAACTTTACTGAAAAACAATTTGGAACTTTACTGAAAACCACTCTTTATTTCTGTGAATGTGAATAAATAATAATGACAAGTGTCTTTAAGTATTTAATAAGATTCTCCAAGCTGCTGATGAATGATATTTGATTTTCCAAAGTATGTTATTATCAAATAATATCTGGCTAGTTACTCCGTTTGTTTAGTAGGTCACTTTTCCTTTATTTTTTGACTCTGCCCAGTCTCATGCCTCACGTTAATATTTTCTTGCTTTCCGTGTTTCCCCTGATTATCCATCACATTTCATTCATCATGATCTCTCTATGGCATTTCACCTTATTATACTAAATATAAAACCAGAAGGGGCCAACACTTAGGGGAAACGATAGGACTCACAGATGTACCCCTAAAAGTTTCAGTACAATTATTTGTCTTGTTCTTGATCTGTAATATTGATAATGCACAAAATCAGAAGCAGACAACATTTTAAAAAATGAGATTAAGCAAAGAAATGTTTCATTATTCAGCAGAGAGAAAGAACTATTAATTAGCTAGGAGAATGTGTAAGAGATACCATTCATATTCTGGCTACTAGGGATAATTTATTGGATCTTTCCATGACCTGGAATAGTCTACTCATTTCCCACCACTTTCTGCTTCCTACCCCAAGTCTTTGTTTGTTTAGGCTATGATGTCATTTGGAAAATTGTCTGTCTTAAGTCACTTTTGAAATAGTCATCCATTAGTGTCCCATACCGTAGCTATGACATCTGTCAATCACTTGGTGCCCAATCTAGAAGAGCAACCTTCTCCTGCTTTATGTAATGACACATAAACCCAATTTAGTATAGCTTACACACCATATCCTTTTAAAAGTGACTGAGGGAAGTCTTAAAATCTTCGAGATCTGATCCTCAGAATACAAAGAAAATATGTCTCTCACCATCAGGCTATCACATCCATGACTATTTCTGAATCTACTCGCCTTTTGTGGACATACAGCTCAGTATGATTGGTCAAAAAGAAACTTTATATCCTAGCACAGTATAGGTGGGAATTTGCACCATCCTCTATAATCTGCCCCAACCTAGACAGATAGAGGTAAGCAGATCTGTTTGTTGCCCTGCATTCTTGACCCTGACCCAAAATGAGAAAAAAATTGCATGTGGTATCTATACTGTGTCTACTATATTAACATCAGGCAAGCTGATACTATGATAAATGAATTCTTTTACTTATTGTCTCTGCTTTGAACTACTTGTTAAGATAAAGTTTATGCACTCGAATAATCATGCCCGGAAATTGATACTGCTTCTGTTTGTCAAGTACAAATTGACAATTATATTTAAAAATTTGAGAGTATAATTCAACACATATTTATTTTTGAACTAGGAATACGTCAGCTGTGTAAATTAGCACCTGCCCACAGGCCCCACGTATGAAAGAAAGAGCTGACGTATTCTATAAAACAAAAGTGGATCACACAACCCCAACTATAACCTCGGGCACCCACTTTGAAGGGACCCCAGCCTTGGAGTCAGACTGCTTATTTGGAGATCCTCCTCCTGTTTGCTCTCTTTGCGACCTCAAGCAAATTACTAAACTGCTCTGATTTACAGTTTCATCATCTTTCAAAGGAAGTGACTCTGGTTTGTTGTGAGGTTAACAGAGTTCTCATGCCAGAAGGTAGCCTTGCTTATGAAAGGGTCAAGTCATCTGCAAATTTGAAAGATAGGTGTGGACCATAAGTGTCAAACATCAGATATACGGTCCTTGGGAGGGTATCTGCAAAGGCTCACACAAAGTTGGCTTTCGAAGAGACAAACTACAACAGTAACAAACTTTGGTTGAGGCTGATCCCACCCCAAATTTTCAGACCCTAGTAGGATCACATTCGTCCCCGTTCTTCCTCTTCCAATACTCTCTGAATGAAATTACCATAAACTCTGACCACAAACTCCTCTCATTAGAAGTCTCTCATCTCCTCGCTTCTAATGAGATCTGTTTCTCAGTGTCATTATTACTCCTCCTCTCCCCATCCCTTGATAGCTCACTATTGTCTTAGTTCATCAGCTCCTCTTCTGGCCTCATTTGCTTGCCTAACCAGCCTTGACACTAGGGTCAGCCATTTTATTAGTTTCACACTCTCTTGCCCCAGAGCTGCTGTTCCAATCCCCAAGAATGGGTAAATACCATCATTTGCTTTCCCCGTTCTGAGTCCCAGGCTGCCGAACATTGCCTAAGAAAGTCTCGAAGCCAGGTTGACTGGTTCCACTACAGTTCCAAGCTTTCCGAAGTTAGCAGGGCCCCCAGTGCTGCTTGACAGGACTTGTTCTACTGGATGATTTACAGCCCTCCGTACTCCCCACTGTGTCCATTCCAAGATTTCCTCCCACTTTTAGGTTTTGTGTGTGTGTGTGTGTGTGTGTGTGTGTGTGTGTGTGATATAATCTCCCCGTTTTTAGAGAAAGTCAAGGACAATGTTTGATCCTTTTCCTTTTCTCCATGTAAAAGCTCAACTTTGCTTTCTGATCCATAGGGAAGCACTCTCCTCTCCCATCATACGCCTTTCACTAAGCTGAGCCCTTCCTTTTCCACTAAGACTTCATTACATAGTTTCTCAACATTTTCCCCCCAGTTTAGGCACTGCCTGGATTTGCTATTCTGTTTCCTTCCTTGAACAATTCATTGGAGAGTGTGGTTTACACCTATTGGGTCCACTTTTTTGCCACCACCTCACTCCTTGTGCTCTGCTTTCTTCTCCAATAAGTAAATCCAAAGATGGCTTTTCTACCCTCCCCACTTTTGTTCTTTGTAAAGCAATTGACTATATGGACACTTTACTGTCTTGAGATTCTCTACTACATTCCCTCCAAAACCCTTCTCTGTCAGTTCACATTTCATTTTAGTGGTACCCGTGTCTTCCCAGATACCCAGGACTCAGACTCTAGAACCACATTTGTCTCCTCACTCTTCCTCTGTGCGTCATGATCAATAGTTTGTATGTTTATTGCTTCCATTTCTGTAGTGTCTCTCACATTTATACTCTCTCTGAAATTACTTTTTCCAGGAGTACTGAAGCAGATTAATATCATTTTCTCCTAACTCCTTCTCTTTCAAGTTGTTTCCCTGACAATGTGTTTACATCTTGGGATTATCAGAAAGGTCTTCTTTAATGTGTCCCAACTTTTATTCTTAGCTCTGCCTACCTTTATCTTTTCAAAAGGAGCTCCTTGTTCTTCTTCTCCTTATAAAACCTGAGATTACCAGCCACTTACTATTACCTGGAGGTGGGAAGTCAGGGAGATGGGCAGGATAAATCACATGATATGGCTTTTGCTGCTCCAAACTAATAATGCAGATGCATATAACATCTGAATAAAAGAGTACAAAGTACTTGGGTACATGGATGCTTTCAGTTTCTATAAATACATCAAGCTGTACATATATGGGATATGTGCTTTTCTGTGTATATAATAGACTATATTTTCTGTGTGTATAATATACTTTGATAAAAATGTATGTATAACATAGTTTTCTGTATGTATATTTCAATAATTTTTAAAAAGAACATCAATGAGGACAGGCTTAAATGAGAAGACAAGATGGTAACATACAGTCTGAGCAATGGTTTAGTAGGGTAAACTAGGCTATGCAAATTTTTTATCATGATTCACTGATTTCTTCTTTTGATGCTTTGTCTCACAGAGTCCTTCCAAATGTTTGGTGCCCAAAGAAGCTGTAGAATTTCCAGGATATCAAGATTACCCATATTCTAGAGAAAAGTTTATATTTGGCCAAAATGTATGACTGCACTATAGATAAGACTATTAGGAAGACATTTGCCATTAAAACCCTGTCTGAACTTATAATATTGTATGTTTCCCTAAAAAAAAATCATAAAATGAAAGCAACTCATCAGATGGCAAAAGTCAAGTTGCTAATACATTCATTGTATTCACTTAGGGCTGGTACATCAGCACCATCCCTAAGGTTTTTTGTTTTTTATTATTTTTAAAATATTTTATTTATTTGTTCATGAGAGACACACACACAGAAAGAGAGAGAGAGAGAGAGGCAGAGACACAGGCAGAGGGAGAAGCAGGCTCCATGCAGGGAGCACGACGTGGGACTCGATCCCGGGTCTCCAGGATCACGCCCTGGGCGGAAGGAGGCACTAAACTGCTGAGCCACCAGGCTGCCCCCATTCCTAAGTTTAAAAAAAAAAAAAAAAAAAAAAAAAGCCTCTGAGTTATCTGTCCAAGTAGAATGCTTCAGTGCTTTAGTGCAGATTCAGGGGTCAAACACAACAGACCTGAGTATTGATTCCAGCTTAGCTATTTACTTACTGTGTGACCTGGGAATGTAGCCGAACTCTATGAGTTTCATTTTCTTCATTTGTGAAATGAACATAACACTAGCTACCTTGCAGAAAAATGGTGAGGATGAGACAGGATCTAAATAATTTGAGTACCACAACATTAGAAACGATGCACATTTAATGAATAGCTGCTGTTATCTCTTATCTGTAAATAAGGTAGCTAAGCTAGATAAACTTTAAAGCTGCCTCCAGTTCTAACTTCTAAACTGTCTACGCTACCATTACCAAGGCCTCCTTTTCCCTAAACGCAGCCCTTACAAGTCCCGAGAAAATATTAAAAGGTGAAACAGCCGATCTGATTTGTAGATTCGTAATGATGTCATAGTATCAATAGACATTTTGGGAACTAAATTTTGGACATTAGTCTATCACAAAAAATTTTTCCCCATTTTAGCATCCTCAAATCAGCATTTGAAAGTGGTTTTTGTCCAAGCAGAGATTTTTTTTTTTCCCTGGGGATTTTTTTTTTAAATTTGTCATTTGTGTTCACTATATTTTATAATATTCCTTCCAATCCTTATTTCTAAATTAGACAACAACCAAAACTACATTAGAGGGAAAACACTCTAAGGAAATGCAGCTTCAGACTTTCAGTGTCAGCCCACTTCATTTATAAGGAAATCAAAAGTGAAAGAGAACACAGAAAGTCCATTGTAATGGATGCTGTAATGTGTCACCCAATTCCTTCAGAATTGAAGCACTCCGTCTCCCAGGTATTGGGAATGCTGGCTGCTGACTTCTCATGGCTTAGTCCTTTTCTGGCCTCTACCCCAGATGCAACCTACTGTTAGATTCAAGGTTCAGTGGACTGGACTTTTTCCTTAATTCAAGACAACTGAAAAGTCCATCCCACCTTCAGAGATTCCCATGGAATTATCTGAGGTTTCTCTTCTAACTTTTCCTTCTGCCCAATCTTGTCTCCTTCACCTTGATGGGGTTTGTTCCCTACAAATAAAACATCTACACGCAACTCTCTATTTCAGAATCTGTTTCCTTGGAAACCTGTTTTACCATATCCATTATTATCAAAATATTGGAAAATAATTAGGAAGACATTTTTAACACATAGCTCTAAAATCAGACACTCTCTGCCTAAACTTGAAGTTTAAAATCAGCCTTCCAAAAGTTTTGAAGTGACCTTCCTCCATATGACTCCGTCAACTTCTACAGATACAAGAAGGAATGTAGAATTCAGGACATCTATAGGACCAGAGATCCTATCTGTTTTTTATATAGTGCTTAATATTACCTAGACCTGTGAAAAATTGGGTCATCTGACCCTCTCTATTGTTTTTAGAATATTTTATTTAAATTCAATTTGCCAACATATAGTAAAACACTCAGTGTTCATATGAAGTGCTCTCCTTAGTGGACCCTTTCTATTTGTAAAGTGGTGGATTTAGTTGAATTTGCCTGTAGATGGAATGTGGATCATACTGGTGATGCTATGTAACCTCACAAACCCTGTGATGAGATGTTGTGCTCACAGCAATGTGACATGCCTTGGAATCCCATAGTGGCCAAAGGGAAGTGGCTGCAGCAATTGGGTATCATGGATAAACAGAGTATTTGACAAACGAGTTAGTATTATTCTCATTTCTACCCATTCTGTATCTATACTCACCTGGTGAGCTGACTGCCCTTTTATTTGTTGGGCACCTTCGCAGCCAGGGCCCAGAAGACAAACATTTCCTGCTCTTACCAGAGAGATAAAGTATCAGCTGAAGAATGATCTAATCAGTTAATACAACTCCTTGTACCTATACGTAAGTACACAGGTGAGAACCCAGCTCATCAAAACCTACGGGAGAGTAATAGTCCAATAATAGAACTTAGAGAAGTATGAGGCATAAGGTAAATTTCTAAATCAGGTGTTCTCAAAGGTTTTGAAGTCAGGTGTCCTTTAACACTAACAAATTAGTGGGGAGTCTAAAGAGCTTTTTCTTCTTTTTTTTTTAACTGAGCCATACATATCAATACTCACCATATTTAGAGATTAAAACTGAAAATTTTTCAAAATATTTATTTAAAATCATAATAAACCCACACCAGAACATCAATAACATATTTTTATTAAAAATATTTCATCATAACAACAAAAAATTTGTGAGAAGAGTGGCGTATTTCCCTTTGCATTTCACCTTTTGTGAATTGCTGTTTGGAAGCATGTAAAGAAAATCTGGCCTCATGCAGATATGTAGTTGGCAAAAGAAAGAAGGTATATTTCAGTAGATAACTGTAAATATTCTTTTTTGATATTATGCCCCACCTTGACATATGTTAGTTTCTTAAAGTCGATTATAAGATAGAATCTGAAACCATCTCATAAACACTTCATTCTCCACTCTATTAAAACTATTGACTGAAAACACAAAAACAAAAACAAAACTATTCGACTAAATTACACTTAGAATGGATCTTCTACTCATGCATGATTCTGTAACATAATACATTGAGGGTTTGTAAAATATTGGTTCATAGAGTAATGCAAAGTTTCTGAATGTTGATAAATTTCCTTATACAATAGGAAATGATTGCATTATGTTTTTTACATTGAATACCTCAAGGAACGTGATGACCACCGTTACAGTTAGGTGCCACTGCCTTAATTCCTGCTAGGGTGCCAGGAGTTTCATTCACTATTGCTTTTAAATCATCAGTGCAAAAGTTATTGCAGTGGAAATGACAAATAACATCTTACTATTTATATAAAAAATAATTTTGATTTTGCAGACTTTTGAAATTATTTCGGCTATACCCAGGGGTTCTATGGATGACATTTTGAGAACCACTACTCTAGACCGGGCTTAGCCAAAGGGCAAAACCCAACATTTTGGGTGAACATTTAGCACTCACCAGGGCAAATGGGAGAGTACAGATTCAAATCCCAATTACCCTTCTCTGTTACTATTTCCATCCAAATGATAAATACAAAACTGGGGTTGAAAGAGGACACGAGATTAATGGATATAAACATTTTTCCCTCCTGTGGCTGAAGTCTTATATGCCCTGTGAGCCTTTTTTATTTATCCCTCCTGAAGGTAAATGTGACCATTCCCAGAGGCTGGCTCAGTCTCATCAGCTCCTCTTAGACTCTGACGCCAAGTAAATGCCAATTGCACTGCAGACTTAGGTATCCTGGGAAAAACAAAAAAAAAAACTATTGCACCAAATGCCTTCATAGAATATTTCTGTATAGAACAACTTCCCCCTCCCCCAAATGTTTCTTTATATCTAAAGCAAATCTACGGCTGCAGTGTCAATGCCACCCCATGCCCACCCCCCACTGCCTTTTCCTGTCTCATTAGGTCCAGGTGGAAGAGCTAGTCAGCACAGCACGCTCATTAGAATAGCCGGGCATATATTCAAACAGATATTAAGTCCCTCTTTAGCCTCCTTACTCCCTTAGCCTAAACAATCCTAGTTATTAACCTTTCCTCTCAGGTTCTATTTTCCCCACCCTTTCATCATTTTTGTTACTCTTTGCTGGACTCTCTCCAGTTCTGCTACATTCCTCAAAGTGTGAGAACAAAACTAGACACTGTCCTTTATTACGGTCCTGACTGATGCCAATGCAGAGGAAATATTGCTTCCTGGAGTTGGCGTGTCATACTCTTGTTAATATATTACCATCTCAGCCCTTTAAATAACAGCACCGTTTTGCTGACTGCTATTCACTCATAGGTTGGCATTCACTCCAGACTTTCTGTTGTAGTTGTGCGCGTGCAGACAGCCCCTACCTTTAATCTCTGCGTTTTGTTTCTGGCTTCTGATTGTCACATCTTGCCCTTGCCCTATTTTCCTTTCTCCTAGTTTTTCCTGCCAATTTCCCTAATTTATCAAGCTCACACTGAACTATTCCGGGCGTCTAAGATGTAAGCAATACGAACCACTTAATGCCATTCACACATGCTCTCGATTCCATCATTCTAGACATTCATTTAAAAAATACCCCTTGATTTGGGGCACATTATTTTCTGGTTTCAGAGAAGTGCAGTAGCTAAAATGAGCTTCTCAAAGTCACCTCCTTCTTACTTTTTCACTTCTCAGAAAGTACACAGGTGCCCATATGCCACCAAAGATAGAAATAAGGCCAATCCTAGTTCTGCTGTATTTTAGAAATCCTACCACTGGAAGGACTAGGATGATACTAAGTTGCTGCGTAAAAAGACCAAAAAATATGGTTGCTTATAGAAATAGATGCTAATTTTCTCCCATAATAGACCTCAGATAAGCAGGCAGGTTAGAGGTGAGGACAGCATGTTCATTCAGAGATGCAGGTTTCTTCCAAGCCATTGCTCTGTCCCCGCTGAGAATACTGTCCTCATCTCCATGCTTCAAGCTGACTCTCACTTGGCTCTTCAGAAGAGGAAATGAGCATGAAGTTGTGTAGACCGGTGTCCTGAGGGCCACACCTAGGAATGGCATATCTCACTTCCACTCCACTTCTATCTCCAAGACCACTGTTACCCACAGAAAATGGTGGAAAGTGCACGAATTTCATTAGAAGGTGAAAGGATGGATTTTAGTGGACGACTGGAGCCTCTGCTACCAGAAGTCTACATTAACTTAAATGGTATGTTCTGTATGCCCAGCTTGGACTCTACGGCGGTCATGAAAAAGAACCCTTCTTTGTGTAACTATTTATGAACCCTGTTCACATGGCTGACCATAGACTCTTTTAAAACCATTGTCCTGTGGAAGCCAGATGTCTGTCTACACACGCTGTCAGCCCGTGCTCCCCCATACGACTTCCATGGCATGGTAAGTAGAACCACCCTTCCCTTTATTCTCAAGTTTCATGACTTGAGTTTTCTTGAATGTCCCCCAAGATGAGTTAGGCCTCAGAATTAGACTCAGTGCAGTGTATCTGCCAGGGAAGAGAAAGCCTCAAGAATTTGGACTGTATTGTAGACTCCATTGTTCTGGACCTTAAGGGAACAATTTGATTTTTGCTATTTCAGTTTCGTCCCCTATAACATAAGAACTACCCCACCCTCTAATGCCTTCTGCGACCACCAAGGACAGAGAAGGGGTTAACATTTCCTGACAATGTGCTGGTATTACTCTCAAATGACCAGTTTCAATCAGGTAAAAATAAAAGCACTCCTGACCAAGTTGTCCCACTCCTATTCTGTTTGCAATGCTCGGAGCCATCTCTTTGGGATTAGCAAGAGGGATGCTGAGGGTCTGGATGGGATGCCAATAAAGTGATGGCTGGTTTTGATTACATGAAGCAAGTACTTTATTAATAGTTGCCAGGAACAGAAGGACCACATATTCACATGACAAACATCAACTCCACCAGGGACTGGGCTGCTGACCACCTGGAGGGGCACTGTGGACCACACTCTGTGAACCACAGTTCTAGAAATACTAAAAATGGATTTTCAAAAATCCTGTAGAAATGTGCCTGGCCTGTTCTTTGAGCCCTTTCCAAAAACAATGACTGTGCATGATTGCTTTTTGCATGCTAATTCAGCTGTTTTATTTTTTCCCTCTGCCTAGGCCTTGCTTCTTATAAGTGTTCCTCCCAGTGCCCTGGGTTAGTGCAACCCAGTTCCCCTGGAAAACGGAGTTTTGGGCATCCTCTGGTTCTTTCTCTTTCGATCTTCTCCTTCCCGTCTGACTAGCTCACCTAATTACACAGTAAGTCACCGATTCTATGACACAGGGAGAAAAGTCTTCCTGAGCTAGTCAATTGATGCTTTTATTTCACTCAGGGAAAACTTATCAAAGGAGACAAGGAGCCCTAAATGCAGCAGATATTTGATGCTAGTGGTAAGCTTATATTGTTGCCATAGCAACCTTGTCATTAAGGATGTTTCAGCATTTCCTATTAACCTCTATTTTCAGAGGTTTATAACTTCTTGGTAAAAATTCCCTCCAGGCTAAAATTTGGTATACATGATCTCAGACGTGCCAGGTGTCAGTGAATATATACATATATAGTATCCATTTTCTCAAAGAAAGCCTGGTGAATTTCCAAATGAATTATCTCATTTTTCAGAGGGTACAAATTCATTAAATTTAGTGTTAACTTGATTATTTTTAAAAGATTCTTATGGCAACGTGACTAAGCACCTGTGCGATTTAGTGTCTGCGAGGTTGCTTTCTTTCCTTGCACCTTACCAGTTGGCATGGCCACAATGCTTTACCTCAAACATCACTAGGGAGGCTTGACCAGCTCAAGATCAGTTTCAAATTCACCTGAACAGAGGCAGTTACCAGTGGACACTACGTCAATCTGGAGGTTATATTTTACATCTATCAGAGTACGGGGAATAATAAAAGCAATCTAGCAGGTTGTGCAGTGCAGGGGTCAGGAGGGGTGGGAAAGGCAGCGCTGGGGTCTGAGCCCACTGTCTCTTTTCCTTTTCTTCTCAGGCACAAAGCCATCACATCTCCCCTGGTCACAAGAAGAATCCTGCAGTTTCCCAGGGATGAGAACCCTCCCCCTGCAGAATTTCAGAACTGGGTAACACCATAGTCCAGGTTTGGTTTGGTTTTCTTCAAGCAGGTGTGTTTTGTCTCGTTTAGGTCATCTCTTCACCCATTTTGCAATTTGTGTGCCTGTGTTTTGTTAACTTTTTATTTGGAAGCATCCTAGACCCACAGAGAAGTGGCAAGAATAGTGGAAGGAACATCCATCTAACCTCTTACGTTAACCAATTGTTAACATTTAACTAAACCATTTGAGATTTGTTAACATTATTATACTTCTGCATAGTATAATATATTTCAGTAGGCATCTCGGAAGAATCAGCACAGCCTCCTATGTAACCGCAAGTCAATGATCACACCCACGATTTTTCACATTAATGCAATTACCGTAAAATAATTCTTAGGCAGTGTCCTCAGCTGTCTCCCATATTCTTTTTAGTTTTGTTTTTCATCTAGGATCCAAGCAGGGATCATACATCACATTTAGTTGTCACATCTCTATGTTCTCCCTGAATATTAAATATTTCTCTAATCAATTTTATCTTTTATGACATTGACTTTTTTGAGGAGTTTGGGTCTATGGCAGTAGAATGCAGACATTGCTTAGTCGTTTCCTCATGATTAGATTTGGGCTACACATTTCTGGCAGGGATACTACACTGGTGATACCAGCCCCTTCTCCGTATCACACCAACAGGAATGTGATACCTCTTGGTCACTTTGTCCCATTATTGATGACCACTTTATGTCTTGAGTTAAGTTTCATAATTTTTTTAGCCCCATTTTGTGTTTTTAATATATAACATATCAAATCATCCCCTCAGTGATCATTTATTCACTACTTTACAGTTTCATTTGTGTTTTTTTTTCCCATGCCATACTCATGTACAACTAGGTATATAAATCCTTATGTGATTTTTAAAATTTTCTTTCAATGGGACAGATTCCCAGAAGTGAGATTACTGTATCAAAGGTATGTGCACTTTAATTTTAATAGAGTTTTCTTGCTTGTTTTAAAGGCTATGTGTCTACACACTCACTGCTAGTGTGTGAGAGATGTTTTTCACATGCCCACCAGTATTAGTATTCTCAGTTGTTTCAGTGTTTTCCTCCCTGATAGGCGTGAAGTGATAACTCATTAGCATCTTCTTTCTTTCTTTCTTCTTTCTTTCTTCTTTCTTTCTTTCTTTCTTTCTTTCTTTCTTTCTTTCTTTTTCTTTTTCTTTCTTCTTTCTTCTTTCTTTCTTCTTTCTTTCTTTTTTGGATTAATGTGTTTGGGCAGCTTTGTATGTTTATCGGCCACTATGATTTGCTTATCTATGAATTGCCTCTTCACATGATGGGTTTATTTTTCTAAAAGAATGTTTATTGCTGTCTAGTGAGTTTGTAAGAGTTTTGTATACATTATAAGTATAAACCTCTGCCTTTCTTTGTATGATATATACATATATGCATATTATTATTTATATTTATAATATTATATATAAAATTTATGTTTTGGTCTATTGATTTTATTTATGATATAACTTAACATTCAAAAATTTTTAGGATTTTTATGTAGTCAAATATGACTTGTTCTAGAGCTTCTACATTTCCAGTTTTAGGAAGCTGACCACTCCTATCCCTGAATTTCATATGTAATCTCCTGGGTTATTTTGCAGAACACTTATTTAATATTTTCAAGGTGTTAACATAGCTATAATTTAATTTTATGAGGAAAATCATTGTGCTTAATTTTATTATCTTCCAATGACTGGTCATGTAACTTTTTCTTTTAAATAGCACAACTTATTAAATAATTTTATCTTTTCCTACTGAGTAGAAATGCCCTGTTAAATTTCCATATGTACTAGAATCTCTTTTCTTTTTCTGTCCACTGACTTGTCTCTTTATGTGCCTGTATCATGTGAATATGAATAATCGTTTTTTCCATTTTAAGGTACCTGTTCTCATTTATTGTTTATTTAATTCAACCTGTTCTCAATTATTTCCTTAGATTGAGGTCCTTGGATAATATTTTTTAAAAATATTGCATATGCACAAACATATTTTTACCATAATAAGTGAATAATAATCTGTTTATAGGAGCTTTGGATTGGATTTCTGCCTCTTGGAAATCTGTAAGATACCTATTGATAGATTTTCTTAAACTTGCAGTGTTGCAGATGAGAAGTCTGATGCCAGTCTGATTCTTTTCCCTTTGTCAGAAACTTGTCCTTTCTTTCAAGAATTATGTAACATGTTCTTATCATTTTTAGAATAAAAAAATTACTTGTATCTATCTATATGTGTGTCTTTTCTAATCATGCTTTCTTAGAACACAGTGAGCCTTTTCAATCAACAACTTCAGTTCTTTTTTCACTTAAGAGAACTTCTTTAATGATTTGTTTAATTACTGCCCATCATCCATCTTTTCCTTTTTAATTTACAGCTTGGAATTTTGATTAATCTCATGCTAAGTTTCCTGGATCTTTCCTGTCAGTCTCATATTTCACCCACTTCCCTTTTTTTATTTCTCTTTTTGTTAATTTTTTTTTTTGGTCTGAATTTTAAAATGAACATTTATTCTATTTACTATTTCAAGTCAGCACGTCACATTTCAACCATATCCTTACTCTTCTTGCACAAACTATTCAGGTTGGAAATCATGAGTTTGTGCCCAACCATTCCACATATGTGCATCCATGCATGTGTTTGTGTGCATGTGCACACCTTCATGCTACATTTGCATCTTCCAAGGTGTTTTTACTGGTTTTCTTTGCCGGTTCATGCCTATCTCTTTTCAACAGTTCTGAATCAAGGGCTTAACAGTTCTTTTTTTTTTTTTTTTAAGGTTTATTTATTTATTTTAGAGAGAGAGAGCACACGTGTGCGCACACACACAGGGAGGGGTAGAGGGAGAGATGAACATAAGCTGACTCCCTACTAAGCATGGAGTCAGAAAGGGGCGGGGGGAAGGCTTTGATTCGATGACCCTAAGATCATGACCTAAGCTGAAATCAAGAGTTGAGTGCTTAACCAACAGCCCCATCCGGGCACCGCATGGCTCAAGGGTTCTGACCGATATTATCTCCAGTTTCTGAACAACTAAAGTTGTAATATTATTTTTCTTCTAGATTGATTGGTAATTGGTCTGATTGTTACAGGATTCTAATTGGTGGCATCCCCAAAAGTAAGAAAAAGATGTGATCTTTAGGTAGGCCAGCCATGTAGCATCAGACAGGCCTCAGATGCCAGAAGATTCAGTCCACCCATTCAGCTGCTTTTTGGCCTCTTGAGCAGGTACCGTGTACACTAAAGTGACATCAATTTTAAACCTATCCTGAGAGAACTATACTCTTTTCTGGGCGAAGGTATTCCAAATATGCAGTGCTTTATAACTTTCTTTGTGGGCTCTCTGATTTGGGTTTCCAGGTTCTTACCAACCCAAAAAGAATAAAGCCCATATGAATCTCATCTATTGGAATTATACTGGATAATAAGGAAAGTAGATAGATTAGAATCAATAAAGGGGATGGAGCAAGGCAGCCATATGCAGGTCCCAAACTACTGAATGAATGCTTTTTCCTACCATAATTTTTATTTTTAATTCTACTAATGTTTACTTTACAATTTACAAGCACACACTCAAATATACATTAAATTTATCATTGGAGTCAGTTTAACATTTTTCTATATTCTTCTGTAAATGTGAAGGTTTTGAGATGTTTCCAACACTCCCCACCCCCTCCGCTCACACCTTACCAGTACTTATCTCATTTGAAATTATGAAGTCCGTGACTTTTTTTTACATTTCAAAGAAAATCTCTTACCAAGTTTTAGTCATATTAAAAATAATATTGAAATTTATCCACACTTAACGGCTCAAACTGTCAGTTATTTTCAACCATGGTGTTCTCATTATAATTTGATTCATGTTTCATCATTTTGGAATAGATCTTCTGGCAGTTTAATAGCTTACCCTGGAAAGAACACAAACTGGGTGGCATAGGATTAAGCCCTTGCACATTAAAGAGTTGCTTTCTCTTGTCTTCACAAATGAATGACAAATTGGCTGGAAATAGAATTCTTGGGTCAAAACATTTCCCCTCATAATGCTAGAGTTGCCCCCTTTTTTTCTATCCTTTAGGGTTGCAGAAATGTAGAGTCATGCTTTGCGTTTCTTTTCTTAGAATGTGCTTTTTGCTCCCTCGATGTTTGCAGAATTCTTCTGTATCTTTGAAGTTTCCAATTTCACTAGGGCCATTTTAAGTGTGATTTTAAGTTTGGCCAGAGCATGGTATGTACTCTTGGTTTTTAAAATAAACAATCTCTATAGAGTTGAGAATAATTTCTTCCTTTTTTTTCTTATATCTATTCTGTTTCTTCTTTCTAAAATGTTTTATTGCCTTAAGTTTGGACTTCCTGAATCTGACCTTTATGCACTTCCATCTTTTCTTCCATGTTTTCCTTATCTGATCATTTCTGTCATGTCCTGTAAATGTTCCCTGAATTCTACTCATAGCTTTTATTTTGTAGCATGACAATCTTCAAGAAAACAATCTTGTTTCTCATCACAATAGAGTACTTTCTGATGGCTTTTCTTGTCTGCTAGGTTGAGACTTCTCTGTTATAAAAGTTGCGATTGATTAAAAAAAAAAAAGAAAAATGTTTTTTGACATTTAGATGTGTGTAGGAGTATATGTTGAAGCATTGAAGTCTGAGGTCTGAAAATGTCTCCTTTTCCATCCTGCTGCTTGAAGCCCTGATCTGATGGATGAAGCTCCATGTTGCTCCATGAAGTAATTAATCTTGGGATTGGTGTTTAGACAAGGTGGAACAATGAGACCTAAGGATTTGTAGAAAGAAGTCACCATGCTATCCATGAATTGCTTATTTCTGAATTTTACGTAAGTTAAAATCCATTTCTCTCTCTTTCTCTCTTTTTTTACTTAAGCCCCTCTTACTTTTCATTCCTTTAAATCCCTTCATTGGAATTATAGAGCCAGGCTGCTCAAGTTAAATGACAGCCCTGCTGTTTAACTCATTTTGTGGCTTTTAGATAAAGTACTGAGGCTCTCTGTGCCTCAGTTTGCTCATCCATAAAACAGGAATACCTGTTTACCTATTTCATGGTTTGTTAGGATTAAATAGGCTGCTGAGTAGAGTTCTGATACAGAGTGACCACTTTATATAAATGTCTGTATTATTACCTTTAGTTTTGGGGTAGAATTTATCTCTGTCTCACACACCATGGATTACTGCAGAAAAGCTGCCACCCTGGTTATATTTCTTTGCTTTGTAGGCTTGCAAAGCACTCTTCTTATCGTTGTGCCCATTGACTTATGGGAGTAATCTACACTGGTAAGGGTCATATCTCAACCAAGGTTTGAAAGCTACAAAAGGGAATTTAGCTGGTGCGCTTCTGGACAGGCCCTTACCTTGATATTACCTTCAGTTCTCCATTTACAAGAACAATATAAAGAAGGATTTCTCAGGTCTTCTACTTATTATCCATATGCTAAAATCTTCCTTGACTGAAATCTGTGACTTATTATTATCTTACTAAAAACTTACTTATTATTTTACTAAAGGAAGACTTTACTCACAACACCTCTGGCTCTAAGCAATTTTCTATGGATACCAACTGGGTGTTCTATGATTTCATTCAATTCAAGTATTAACTACTCTGAGTCATACCAAACCCCACCGGTTATGGGCTCAATTTTTTATAAGATTGCTCCTCCACTTCAGATGCCCATCACAAGTTATGGGTTCCAAGGTTACACACATTTCTGTATCACTTGGCTACATCCACTTCCTCAGGGGGATAGTTTGCTGTTAGTGGCTCACAGAACCCAAGGAAATGCCTTACTTATTATCAGTTTATTATAAACACTATTATAAAGGATACAAGTGAACAGCTAGATGGAGAGTTACAGGGAGCTAGGTCTAGAAGTGTCCTGAGAGGAGGAACTCCTGTCCTTGTAGAGTTGGGTTTGCCAGTCTCTTGTCATGTGGATGTGCTTACCAACACAGAAGTTCTCCAAATTCTTTAGTTTAGCATTTGGTTGGAGGTTCCATAACTGAGGCATTATTGGTTGAATCATGGGCAATTGGTGATCAACTCCATCTCCAGTGCTTCTGAGCTCTCCAGGGATTGGGGAATGTGGCTGAAAGTTCCATATCTCTAATTATGTTGGTTCCTCTGGCAACCAGCCCCATTCTGAAGCTACCTAGGGGCCCATGAGAGTCACCTCATTAGCATAAAATCAGTTATGATTGAAAGGTGCTTATTATTAGTGACAAAAGGTGTTCCTCTCTGTCTCTTAGGAAATGCCAGGGGTTTTAAAAGCTCTGTTTTAGGAACCAGAGGCAGAGACCAAGTATATGTTTTTCTTATTATGTCACAAAAACATTTTCCCATATGTACTATATCCTGCAGAAATTCCTTAAGTCTATAGATAGGCTTCTATATTGACCAAATGAATTTAACCTGCCATAGATGTGTCTAGTGATGATGCAGATTGTTTTTCCTATTTGTAATTTTGATTTCAGTAATATTCACAAGATGGAAAAGTAGATTCTTGTATTTATTTTGCTCAGAAATTTAGGGTAAGGCCATGTGTTAAGAGTGTCTATGAGAGATGGGGCCACACCTGCATCTTTTTTTGTGTTCCAAGTTGTCCCAGCTTCTCCTATCACTGTTGAATCCTAGTCCTTGTTGGACTGTTCATTTACTTCCCTTTTGTCCTCAGGCTAGTTTAGATTTCTTAATGAGCAAGGGCTCATTTCAGAAAAAGAGACGAAAAAGAGAGAGAGAGAGAGAGAGAGAGAGAGAGAGAGAGATTGTTTAGTAATTCCCGATTGTATATTTTAGGCATAAACTCAGATTTAAGTACCCTGAGTCCAGGCCTTGCTTTAGACCCCATATTAATTAGTCTGCATCCACACACACACACACACACACACACACACGCAACTTTTCCCCTGGTTGGTAGTACTGTTACAAATTTTTTCTTTTCATCCTAATCACACTGTATTGTGTAGAATCTCTATATATTCTAATGAAATGAGGCTTTCTCAACAGAAATGGTGGTTGAATGGATTGGGGTTCATAATCATGCACTTAAGGCTGTCTTATAAGCTGTCATTAAAACATTATCTTTTTATAAGCACTTATTATTCATTTTGTATTTTTGTGTCACACTGAGGTATTCTAATCCTGACTCAAATTTAGTTCATTTGACTCCTGGTACAGTACTTCCCATAATTTTTTTTCCCCAAGTTTGAGATAAAAAGCTGACTTTGATTGGCTAAAGTTTAGATCTTTAGTTGTATAGTGTTGACCATATCTTTCTGGAAACTGGCAATAGTATTTAACTATTTAAATTAGCATATCTGCCAAACAAGATGTTTAAAATGAGAGGCTTTCTAAAAATAATTTTTAAGAGGTCGGATATCCATGGATACTGGG